>NC_069674.1:61903786-61933786 GCF_023699985.2 Odocoileus virginianus | reverse complement strand
GGAAAAGAGACAAAGGAGGTGGGGGAAAAAATCTATATGTAAATATGGTATCTGTGTACCCAAAACTGATTTCAGAATAATAAAAGCTTGAAATCATAAAAGCTGGTTTATGAGGATCATTTTAAAACCAAAACCAATTATTTTGATTAAAAAAAATTAGCAATTGAACTCAACAACTACTTTGATTAAATATTTCATTAAACTAGCCAACAGTTTAAGCCAAATGACTGATGAACCAACTAGTTGTTATGGTCACATGTAGACATCCAGAATTTTAACATTTATTAAATCTAATTTTAATATTCCCAAAGTACCCTATAAAATATACAAATGGAATCTTCTAATAAGATTACTTGTGAAATTCATATTCATTTAATGACTTTTATTGAAAAAATGATGTTTTCATTTAATAATCATTACAAGTTAAATTTATACTTTCAGATTTTCCAGGTTCAAGCTGGGATTCACAACATTTTAGTGAATGTTAAACTCTAAGTACTAGAAATGATTAGGAATAAATGCCTAAGGTTAATATAATAGCACCTTTATCTAATTAGGTCTCATAAATGACCTATGAATATTCAAAACTTTCAAGCTTAAATAGATGAATATTTCTAAACAGATATTGAGTAGTTGGCAAGATATACACAGATGTCTATGGGATTAACCTCAAGTGAATTATTTTGGGCATTTAATAATTTTAACTAAAGATCTGTCCTCTTTTGTAGTGGGTGTGTCTTAATGTTCTCAAGGTTCTAAGAAGACCTAGGAGGTCTCTGTAGTCTTACTGTTTCCTAAACCCTGTTCCACTCCACTGTCCCCTCAGCTGGAGCTCAGTGTCTGAGTTTCTCATTCAGTTGTGTTTCACTTTTCTGAGTTGGGATTTTTATTTGAATAAAGAACCTGTGGGAAAGTCTCAAGTTTCAGATAAAGAGGAATAGCAAACATGAAGTCTTTCTAAAATACAAACACAAAGGGAGAGTTTTTTTTTTTTTAACACAGATTGCTATAAAGGCATGTTCCATTACATTCTCAGAGAATTTTAATGTATAAATAATTTATTTCATTATGTCATTGCCTTTTACAAAAACATACCTGAACTGAGACATGGGAAAACGAGACAGGACTGAGTCAAAGCCCTTTGACCATTCTCCACAGGAAGACCACAACCACCCTGTGTACAATAGCAGTTCTGAAAAATAACTTCTATTCCCAACTCAAAACATCACCCTTAAAACTTCATGTTCAGTTCCTACTCCAAGCCATTTTTTATGCTGACTAAGTATGTGCTTCCAAACTCTTTAACACACTGTGTGTACAGAACTTGGCATTCCCTTCCTCACTGTGTTCTACTTGTGCATATCCTGTCTATCACATAAGAACCAAGTTATACTTGATCTATACTCTTCTAAAAGAGAGTCTGTTTCACCTGTCCAGTTTTCGCTGACTCCTACTTTGACCTTCCATAGCATTTTTTGGGAATCACTATTACCCCAAACTATAGAATCTTGGAATCCATACACTGTATCAAATATAATTTTATCCAGTGCTCACATTTTACACATTAGAAAATGATAACTTTCCAGGAAGTTTTCACACAGCTACAAAAGTTTTAGGGCCCACAATAGATTTTCCAACCCGGGGATCCGGCAAAGGGACTGAGAACCCCCAGGGAACTTGATTTTGAAGGCCAGTGGGATTTGATAACAGAACTTCCTCAGGACTGGGGAAACAGACTCTTGGAGGGCACAAACAAAACCTTGTGCACACCAGGACCCAGGAAAAAGGAGCTGTGACCCCATAAGAGACTAAGCCAGATTTGCCTGTGAGTGCCCATGAGTCTTTGAAGGAGGCATGGTTGACAATGGCCTGCCGTGGGGTCAGGAACACTGAGTACAACAGTCCTGGGAGCCCCAGCACGCTGGTATAAGACCTTTAGAGGGAGGTGGCCATTACCTCAGGCTTAACTACAGGGAGGGAACACAGCTGACCCATCAACAGAAAATTGGATTAATGATTTACAGGGCATGGCCCCGCCCATAAGAGCAAAACCCAAATTCCTCCACAGCCAGTCCCACCCATCAGGCAGCTTCCACAAGCCTCTATCCTTATCCAGCAAAAGGCAGACAGAATGAAAACCACAATCACAGAAAACTAACCAAACTGATCACATGGACCACAGCTTTGTTTAACTCAATGAAACTATGAGTCATGCCATGTAGGTCCACCCAAGATGGACCAGTCATGGTGGAGAGTTCTGACAAAATGTGGTCCACTGGAGAAGGGAATGGCAAACCACTTCAGTATTCTGGCCTTGAGAACTCCATGAACAGTATGAAAAGGCAAAATGATATGACACTGAAAGATGAACTCCCCAGGTTGATAGGTGTCCAATGTGCTAGTGGAGAAAAGTAGAGAAATAACTCCAGAAAGAATGAAGAGGTGGAGCCAAAGCAAAAACAATGCCCAGCTGTGGGTGTGTTGGAGATGGAAGTAAAGTCCGATTAACAATATTGCATATGAACCAGGAATGTTAGGTCCATGAATCAGGGTAATTTGAAAGTGGTCAAACAGGAGATGGCAAAACTGAACACCAACATTTTAGGAATCAGTGAACTAAAATGGACCAGAATGGGCAAATTTAATTTGGATGACAATTATATATACTACTGTGCACAAGACTCCCTTAGAAGAAATGGAGTAGCCCTTATAGTCAACAAAGAGTCCAAAATGCAATACTTGGGTGCAGTCTCAAAAACAACAGAATGATCTCTGTTTGTTTCTAAAGCAAACCATTCAATATCACAGTAATCCAACTCTAAGCCCCACTAATGCTGAAGAAGCTGATGCTGAACAGTTCTAAAAGAACTTCTAGAACTCACACCAACAAAAGATGTCCTTTTAATCATAGGGGACTGGAATGCAAAAGTAGGAAATTAAGAGATACATAGAGTAACAGGCAAGTTTGGCCTTGGAGTACAAAATGAAGCAGGGCAAAGGCTAACAGAGTTTGGCCAAGAGAACACACTCTTTATAGCAAACACCCTTTTCCAACAACACAAGAGATGACACTACACATGGACATCATCAGATGGTAAATACCAAAATCAGATTGATTATATTCTTTGCAGCCAAAGATGGAGAAACTCTATACATGAGCAAAATCAAGATCAGGAGCTGACTGTGGCTCAGATCATTAAATCCTTGTTGAAAAATTCAGACTTAAATCAAAGAAAGTAGGGAAAACCACTAGACCATTCAGGTATCATCTAAATCAAATCCCTTACAATTATACAGTGGAAGTGACAAATAGATTCAAAGGCTTAGATCTGATAGACAGAGTCCCTGAAGAACTATGGACAGAAGTTCATAACATTGTACAGGAGGCAGTGATCAAAACCATCCCCAAGAAAAAGAAATGCAAAATAGCAAAATGGTTGTCTGAGAAGACCTTACAAAGAGCTGAGAAAAGAAGAGTGTTTAAAAGCAAAAGAGAAAAGGAAAGATATACCCATCTGAATGCAGAGTACCAAAGAATAGCAAGGAGAGATAAGAAAGCCTTCCTCAGTGATCAGTGCAAACAAATAGAGGAAAACAATAGACTGGGAAAGACTAGAGATCTCTTCAAGAAAATAAGAGATACCAAGGGAACATTTCCTGTAATGATGGGCACAATAAAGGACAGAAATGGTATGGACCTAACTAAAGCAGAAGATATTAAGAAGAGGTGGCAAGAATACATAGAAGAACTATACAAAAAAAATCTCAATGGCCCAAACAACCATGATGGTGTGATCACTCACCTAGAGCCAGACATCCTGGAGTGCAAAATCAAGTGGCCCTTAGGAATCATCACTATGAACAGGACTAATGGAGGTGATGGAATTCCAGTTGAGCTATTTCAAAACCTAATAGATGATGCTGTGAAAGTGCTACACTCAATATGCCAGCAAATTTGGAAAACTCAGCAGTAGCCACAGGATAGGAAAAGGTCAGTTTTCATTTCAATCGCAAGAAAGGCAATGCCAAAGCATGTTCAAACTACCACACAACTGTACTCATCTTACATAATAGTAAAGTAATTCTCAAAATTCTCCAAGCTAGGCTTCAACAATTCATGAACTGAGAAGTTCCAGATGTTCAAGCTGGATTTAGAAAAGGCAGAGGAACCAGAGGTCAAGTTGCCAACTCCATTGGTTCATAGAAAAACCAAGAGACCTCCAGAAAACCATCTACTTCTGCTTCATTGACTATGCTAAAGCCTTTGACTGTGTGGATTACAACAAACTGTGGAAAATTCTTAAAAAGATGGTAATACCAGACCACCTTACCTGCTCCTGAGAAATCTGTATGCAGGTCAAGAAGCACCAGTTAGAACCAGACATGGAACAATGGAATGTTCCAACAATGGATTGTCACCCTGCTCATTTAACTTATATGCAGAGTACATCATGCGTAATGCCAGGTTAGATGAAGCACAAGCAGGAATCAAGACTGCTGGGAGAAATATCAATAACCTCAGATGTGCAGGTGACACCACCCTTTTGGCAGAAAGTGAAGGGAACTAAAGAGCCTCTTGATGAATGTGAAAGAGGAGAGTAAAACAGCTGGCTTAAAACTCAACAATCAAAAAACTAAAAACTAAAATCATGGCATCTGGTCCCATCACTTCATGGCAAATAGATGGAGAAACAGTGGGAACAGTGAGAGACTTTACTTTTTAGGGCTCCAAAATCATTGCAGCCATGAAATTAAAAGATGCTTCCTCCTTGGAAGAAAAGCTTTGAAAACCTAGACATCATATTAAAAAGCAGAGACATTACTTTGCCAACAAAGGTCTGTCTAGTCAAAGCTATGGCTTTTCCAGTAGTCATATACAGATGTCAGAGTTGAACCATAAAGAAAGCTGAGTGCCAAAGAATTGATGCTTTTGAACTGTGGTGTTGGAGAAGACTCTTGAGAGTGCCTTGGACTGCAAGCAGATGAAACTAGTCAACCCTAAGAAAATCAGCCCTGAATATTCATTGGATGTACTGATTCCTAGTACAGAAGCTCCAATACTTTGGCCACCTGATGCAAAGAGTCATTTGATAAGACCCTGATGCTCAGAAAGCTTGAAGGCAGGAGGAGCAGAGGATGATAGAGGATGAGATGGTTGGATGGCATCACCAACTCAATGGACACGAGTCTGAACAAGTTCCAAGTGTTGGTGATGGACAGGGAACCCTGGCAGGCTGCAGTCTATGGGGTCTCAAAGAGTCAGACATGACTGAATGACTGAACTGAATTGACCGAACTTTCCAAGAGTTATGATAAGTATAGGCAGAGTCACAACAAGTACATGACTGGCTTCTGGAATGTTTCTTGGAATCTTGTTATTCTTGCTATCTCACCTTGCCTTCATCACATGCACTGTACTACATTATTTTGGTGGTCGCTCTACTATGCCTTGCCAACTAGCCTATGAACACCATAGATCAAGAGAGCTGTGCACATAGCAGGCACTTAGTAAAAATGTGCTAGTGGAATAAATGATGTACCACCAAGGCAATAAGAGTTTCATTTGTATCAACTATGAAAGAGAAACCTTCTTTCTGGAATTATGTATTCTTGGAATCATTTTGCTCAGAATTAGTTTGTGAACAAGGTACCAGAGCTGAAAAATATGTAAATGAAAATTTCCCTTTAGGCTACAGTGCTAGACTGTTCATTTACCAAGATACACTAAAATCAGAGCCAATAATTATGAATGCTCAGTTCTTAAAAATATCAGATTACCACCAATACAATGTCTAAAAAAATAAATAAAAAATAGGAGAAATTTAAGCATTCACAGGGACTAAAACCACTTAAAAGCTAACCATTGGTGGAATCCTCTTCAATTAAAAAAAACAATTTTATAATGATTAGCTCCATTTATTTCTCACTTTTGGATCTCAGAAAGCTCCATGTTTTCACTTGTCTTGTATGCCAATCCAAAAGAAATGGACCCCAAAGTAACAACATGCCTTTGGTGGGTTCTAGAATGAGTCAGAAATTAGTCTCTTCTGGGGCCATTAGCACTATCCTTCTCTTCTTCCTCTCACCACAGGATATGAGGAACATTTCATTTATCTCTGGAAAAAAGTGGCTATCTCTGTAGTGCTCACTTTTCCAAATTCTTCAGAGTACCTTGTGTTACACCGTTATAGAATAATTTGATTTTCTAGGAAATATGCTCTCCTTCACCAAAGACAATTCAAATAAGATAAAGGAAACCCTTTAAATAACTTCCTGTCTATGTTGTGCTTACCAATTCTTCCTTACATACCCTCTTCTCCAGTTGACTCATTTAAAGGTTTTTAATTAACTGTGTATAATTTAATACAATAATTTTTATGATTTTTATGTATTTAGTATTTTGATTAACTTGTAAGTATAGCATAAAGTAATCCTGAATAATTTAGGCATCTCATTTATAATCTTTAGTCATGCAGCGGTGGTTAAGCGGTTCATAATATAGTATTTAAGAATTCAAAGAGCTTTGAGGATAAAATGCTTGGGTTTAAACCCTGGCTCCTTTACTTCCTAGCTGTGTGACCTTGAGGAAGTTACTTAATGTCTCTGTACCTCTGTTTCTTTATTTATAAAGGAGAGATAGTACAGTACCTACTTTACATAGTGGTTATGAGGAATAAATGCCTTTTTTTGTATATGTAAAACACTTCAAAGAGTGACTGGGTCATAAGAGATCAATGTTAGATACAGCCATGATATAATTACAAACTAGATTCTTTTTGGAAGAAGTTATAGTATAGATACATTAATTACTTTTAAACAATTGTTGTTGTTTAGTTGCTAAGAGGTGTCTGACTCTTTGTGACCCCATGGACTGTAGCCCACCGGGCTCCTTTGTCCACGGGATTTCCCCGGCAAGAATACTGGAGTGGGTTGCCATTTCCTTTTCCAGGAGATCTTCCTGATCCAGGGATCAAACCCGCAAACTCACTTCTCCTGCATTTGTATGAACATAATTAGCTCTAAAACTATTTTAGCCCTTCTATAACTTGAGACTTCTATTACTGTATTATAAAAGACTTAAAACAAAGATATTTGTGCCCCACATACCAAATGCCAAGTATTATGGTTATTAAGTAATGACTAGTTACACTTAAAAGTACATTTAATACTGAAAAGAACAAAATAACCCCACGTATTACTATAATTTTTCCAAAGAATTATTTACGAATACATTCTTGAACACTAAGGCACTAAATCAAACTCTCAGGTCATGTCTCTGATTATTTTCCGGTTAACAGAGGAAAGCAAATTCCATACTGGAAGGACCACTTCTGAAGTGTTTGCTGGTCAGTACCCGATGCACTTACTCTCCTCAGCCATCCATCCCAGCCCTCATCACTGGGGTTTATGAGGTTTGATACTATATATTCAGTTGGAGAAACCTTAAATAGATGTGTTCAAAATGGACTAAAACGTGAACATTTTAAGGGATATAACAATATATACAAGCCTTATCCAAAATAAGTCTTTTGCTAAAAGCTCCATTATGCTATGGATTGAGTCAAGTCCCCTGTGTCCTTAAAAGCATAAAGAACATCAATTTTACTTTGACAGGAAAAGCCAATAACATATTACCATTATCTCCTATTGCCAGTGATTAACACAAGTTTATTGTGTACCCTTTAGATATAAGGTGCTGTGGGGCATTTAAACATCTATCAAAGAAGCTGCATGCAGTCTGGTATGGGAGAAACATATACTCAAAATGTACACGACGCCAGCCACAAGTGTTCTAAGAGGAACAGCAGTAAGTGATACTGGAGGAGTTAACAGCTGGGAGAGATTATTTGCCTGTAAGCAGAATCTCAAGGCATATATATATATATTCCTAATGGAATTCATGAAAGACAGTAAAGAAAGATAAGTTCAGATGGACAAACAAAAGAAATTCTTACTATCTATCCCGGTAATAAAACTCTTTCTGGGTCTGAAGAAGACTTATTCTGGATGGCTTGGATATCCATCATGCCATTTTTCCTTCCTGACTGGAAATTTATGCATGACTCCCATCAGTTATGATTCTGAGGTATCTTATAGATTAAGTTGTGGTCCTTAATAGAGCTCTTAATAATAAGTAAAGGCAAAGCCACTTTGAACAAACAGAACCCGTTGTTTCTAGGTGTAAGACAGACGATTACATTGGAAACTGAGGACTTATTTTTTTTTAACTTATGAACAAAAAGAAAACAACCAGTAGAATAATTGGCTTTTTATTATCTCATTTGTGAGATCTTGAATAAAGGATAATAAATAGACTTATTTTTAATATATCTTAAGGCAGAAGTCTAGGAAGTCTGGATTGGATAATCTCCACTGTTCCTCGTAGTGTTTACTGGGTACATAGTACATATCTGGTGTTTAGGTTATCAGGGAAGATTACAAATTTCTGGCACAGAAAGGCACAGACAGCAGGCAGACACATTTACCTGGACAGTGACTTCAGTAGTTCTTCTCAGCCTTATGAAATATGTCCTATTCCTTAAGCAGATCTGGAAGTAACTTCATCTTTGATTTTAAAGCAAATTATCCCTTTGGTAGATAATGAGCATTCATTTAAACTGGAATCAAGGAATTCATTGTGAACAGTTTAAAAACTGTTCTGTCCACAAAACATAAGATTTCCAATTCAACTATTCCAAGTCCACTACCTACAGTTTACTACAGAAAAGCAATGATTTAAATTACTTGCTTTAAGAAGAAACAGCCAACCTCCTAATCTGACACAGTAGTCATGTATGGCTGTGGGAGTTGGACCACAAAGAAGGCTGAGTGCTTAAGAATTGATGCTTTTGAACTGAGGTGTTGGAAAAGATGTTTGAGAGTCCCTTGGATTGCAAGAAGATCAAATCAGCCAATCCTAAAGGAAATCAATCCTGAATATTCATCTGAGGGACTGATGTCAAGGCTGAAGCTTCAATACTTTGGCCACATGATGCGAAGAGCCAGCTCACTGGAAAAGACCCTGATGCTGGGAAAGATTGAAGGTAGGAGGAGAAGGGGATGACAGAGGATGAGATGGTTGGATGGCATCACTGACTCATGGACATGAGTTTGAGCAAGTTCTGGGAGACGGTAAAGGACAGAGAAGCCTGGTGTGCTGCAATCCATAGGGTCGCAGAAAGTTGGACACGACTGAGTGACTGAACAACTTGACATAATTTACACTTGGGAGAATCAAAAAACTATTTGGAACTTCCTTAGATAATTGGAGGGAAAGTATTTGTGATGAAGAGAGATAAAGTCTTATCATTTCCTGACAGAGAGATTGACCACCAATAACTGAAATGGAAGTACTTCTAGAAGGATGAACCCCACTTCCTATTAGAAGTGAAACCATCAATTCAATAAATACTATTTGCAAGCAAAGGATCCAGAGCTTCCTGTGGCTCAGACAGTAAAGAATCTGCCTACAGTGCGGGAGACTTGAGTTCGATCCCTGAGCTGGGAAGATCCCCTGGAGAAGGGAATGGCAATCCACTCCAATATTCTTGCCTGGAGAATTCTATGGACAGAGAAGCCTGGAGAGCTACAGTCCGTGGGGTCGCAAAGAGTTGGACACAACTGAGCGACTAACACTCACACAGATTTAAGGGCTGTGTGATTTATGGACAATGGTTCCTGTTCTCATAGTTTTCAGTCTAAAAGAGAAAGTAAGACATACACATAAGTAACTTTGATACCAAGCAGAGTGTGATCTATACTATTCATACAAAGTGTTATGAAAGAGAGGAGATAAATTCTGGCAATGCAATCAGTCAATGATCTATAACGGAGAAATGTGTCACTTCAGGTAGACTTTAAAATATTTTAAAATGTCCGTTGTGCAGAATTGAGGAAAAGTGCATTCTAAGTCGAAATGGGAAAAACAGAGAATTTTACATGTGTTTTCCTGGTGGCTCAGATGGTAAAGAATCTGCCTGCAGTGCAGGAGACCCGGGTTTGATAGCTGGGTAGGGAAGATCCCCTGGAGAAGGGAATGGCTACCCATTCCAGTATTCTGGCCTAGGAAGTCCCATGGACAGAGGTGCCTGGCAGGCTACAATGTATGGGGTCGCAAAGCGTTGGACACGACTGAGTGACTAATACTGCCACTTACACTGTAGATGTGTTGTGGGAACCCTAAGAGTGGGTATGAGGCCATGAGGAACAGAGAGTTGGTAATAAATAAATATGTTAGAAAGCAGAATAAGGTCAGATGGCGAAGAGCCCTTGAGTTGCATTTATGGGGTTTAAAATTTATTCTTTGCCAGCTGAACGGCTATTGGTGTTTTTTGAGCATGGCAGTGAATAGAAGAGTTTAGGAGGATTAATTTGCAAAGGGTAGATTGCATGTAGGACACTGGAGCTAAGGTGACTAGTTAGGAGACTATTGTGTGTATGTTAAGTCACTTCAGCCATGTCAGACTCTTTGCAACCACATGGACTGTAGCTCGCCAGGCTCCTCTGTCCATGAGACTCTCCAGGCAAGATTACTAGATGGATTGCCATGCCCTCCTCCAGGGGATCTTCCCAACCCAGGGATCAAACCCACATCTTTTATGTCTCCTGCATTGGCTGGCGGGTTCTTTACCACTAGTGCCACCTGGGAAGCCCCAGAGCTTACTGTAACTACAACAGTATAATTAAGGTCATGATGGTCAGGACTAAGGTAGCAGGATTAGAGACCGTGGAAAGAAGTGAATTTAGTATATTAGCTATGAACTAAACAGTTCTGTATATATTGCTCTTAAATTTACATGTTTGAAATAGTCCCCTTTTATACACTACCAAGAATATCGTTGCTGTTTAGTCACTAAGTCGTGTCCAATTCTTTTGTGACCCCATGGGCTGTAGCCTCACGGGCTCCTCCCTGCATGGGACTTCCCAGGCAGAGATACTGGAGTGGGGTGTCATTTCCTCTTCCAGGGGATCTTCTCCACCCATGGATCAAGGCCACGTTTCCTGGGTCTCCCGCTTGGCAGGCAAATTCTTTACCACGGAGCCGCCTGGGAAGCCCTACCAAGAAGACAAAAGAGCCTAAACCTCTGTCAAAGAATTCTAAAAGTTAAAATAGATGATGACTATTCATAACTCATAGTTAACTTTGACGAATCTTTAGATTTGTCATTTTAACTGCTCAAGAAAGAGGAAAAGTGCATCCCAGAATTCTTGGATATCAGAAAGGAGAAGATGGGAAGAAACTGAAACAAATTTCTCTACAGTCCTCATTATGCTTAACCACTGGCACTTGCCACACTTATAAAGTCTGCCGATACCTAATCTCTGGAAATTGTACTTATTTTTAACTTTTAGTCTATGTCATCTTAAAGAAAAATATATTTTAAAACTGGATATTGAAGGATAATAGCATAAAGTGTGGACACATTCTCAAGTTAAAAATACAGTATTTCCAGAGGTGAGTAGCAAAGAAGAAAAGAGGTAAAAGGTAGACAACATATACCTCAAGGATCATGCTGCTGCTGCTGCTGCTGCTGCTTCTAAGTCACTTCAGTCGTGTCTGACTCTGTGCGACCCCACAGACGGCAGCCCACCAGGCTCCGCCGTCCCTGGGATTCTCCAGGCAAGAACACTGGAGTGGGTTGCCACTTCCTTCTCCAATGCACGAAAGTGAAAAGTGAAAGTGAAGTCGCCCAGTCGTGTCCGACTCTTTGCAACCCCATGGACTGCAGCCTACCAGGCTCCTCCGTCCATGGAATTTTCCAGGCAAGAGTACTGGAGTGGGTTTCCATTGCCTTCTCCAAAGGATCATGCTAAGGACCTACAAATAATTGGTGCATTTTTCAATACCTCAACCCTATTATCAGCTTGGAGATTAATGAACTCTAGGATACATCTCCTAAATCCCGGTCCAGTCCCATCCTGCAGGTGTGTTCCTCTCTAGGCATATTACCTATGCTTAGACAAAAGAATGATCTATTCTCTGAATGAGATTCATGCTTTAAACCTTAGTCACCTTTGCTCAAATCTTCAAATCATTTGTATCTATTTTCTCTTTCCACATCTCTGCTTAATGCTAGGTTGAAAAGCTTAAGACTGGTATTTCTGTAGGCAAAAATAGTCAAATATCAATAACTTCAAAAAGTCCAACCTAAAAACCTATTTCATATGAATCATAACCCAAAGCTATATCCTCCATGAAGACTTTTATGATTCTCCATGTGCATATGTACACTTAAGTCTAGATTTGCAATTTGGTTATCACTATTTTTCTTCCTTTACTTGGACTCTCTCATTATCTATGCATGTATCCATCTCTCAATTATAGTTCTAGCTCTCTGTAGATTACAGATCATCTGCCAGTTTCAACAGAATATGTTGCTCATCATAGGTGCTCAATAAACACTTATTGAACTTAAATGAATGAAACTCATCTGTTTCTGTCAAGCCACTATTATAAGGAAATGCAAAATGGCAGTTGATTTTTATATGGCAGTTTAATTGCTCAGTGTTACAGCCCACTGCCATAATAGTACATACCAAAAACACAAAGAGAGGGATAGCTACATTAATGGACTTATTTGTTGCCTAAAGAAGTGTTGGTCTTCTAGTTGTGAAATTTATAAGTACCCAAGGCACCAAGGAAGGGCAGAAGAAATGTTATTGTTGCCATCACCCTACAGCAAAGTCAAATTATAATGAAAGAATTTACCATTTTAGATTGTGTTAACACTGTATATTCTCTAGAAAGATGTAAATTGTCTTCATTTTTTATTTAAGCTTAAGTAAAAGAGCTTATGAATTGTTCCTTTTTTTCCTTAAAAAAAAAAGCACTATGAATAAAGTTCTTTGAAACTACGTTTAAAACATGTTTAAGTCAATAGATACTAGACTATAGAATCACAATGATGTTTATTTAGATAGTGTCAAATGTAATGATTTAAATACCTATACCGTGTTATCACTTATGAGAAATTCAGTGACAATGTAAATTTGACTGGGCCTTACAATATCTATTAATACTATGAAACTAATAATGGAAATTTTAAGTCTTAAATGTTATAACAGATGTCAACAAATGCTGTGAAGAACAACTTACAATTACTGGCTCATCTGTATAACATGCACAAATTTTAAGCAATGTTAAGTCAATTTTACCAAACACAAGTCAAGACTAAAGGTAAGACTAGGTAGAGTTGTTTTTATCTGCTTTACCATTTTAGGAAATCCACTTAAGTCTTTTCTTCAGATAATCCTAGTTGTTTGAGAAAAATCTTAATACATTAAATAATGTATGCCTATTGAAAAAGGGTAATAAATATCTTTTTACAAAGAGACATGATACATCTTTAAACAAATCCTAAGAGCAATTATTCTTTTTCCCTGCCCTAGCATACCTGAAAGACAGAACATGCTTCTATTACTAACTGCAGATCATTACTATAAAAAGTTTTTCCCTGGATAATACTCAAACAGTATCATCAGAAATAGAATCAAGGGCTTCATCTTTCAGTTTTACTCTGGAACATAATTTTACTTCACCCAACATGGCAACCTTTGCTTAGTAAAATGAATTTTTACATAAAGTCCTCTGAGAAATATACTGAATGTTTGCAAATACTTGTAGCCCTTAAACCACACATCTATGTCCTGTTCTATACCAATTTGTTCAAGTTCTTGACTTTTAAGTTTCTTCACAGTTGAAAGAAAGTGAAAGTGAAGTTGCTCAGTCATGTCCGACTCTTTGCGACCCTATGGACTACAGCCCACCAGTCTCCTCTGTACATGGGATTTTCCAAACAAGAATATTGAGGTGGGTTGCCATTTCCTTCTCCAGGGTATCTTCCCAACCCAGGGATCCAACTTGGTTCTCCCACATTGTGGGCAGCATCTTCACCATCTGAGCTACCAGGGAATCCTTTCTTGATACTTTCTTCTACTTAATTTACCTTTAACCTACATGTGATATATTGATTAACTCTAAAAGAAAATGTTTACAATCATACAAATTCTCCTTTATTTCTTATATATTGTTATATCTTAATTATTGATTAATAGCACTTAAAAATATCAGAATAGACTATTGCTATAGGCTAACATGTCCATTGATTTGCATAGGCTTTTGACCCACAAAATAGCATCAAAAATTTTGTAGTTAAAAGGAAATAGAGAAGATGAGATTTCCTTTTAACTATCTAGAATGTCTATTTAGTACTTAGCACAAAGCTGTTGAATGAATAATGATAACCACTATAAGCATTTAAAAATCAAAGTGTATGATTAACATTTTATAATTTCATGTGTTTGAATAAATTTTTATTCAATATGATCAAATTTTCTAATGGCAAAAGCTTCATGCTTACTACATAAATATCATTGTTTTGAAAATGTAAAATGGATTCCAAGCTATAAACACAGATCCCTCTATTAAAATGGATAATTTAGTTTCATGAGGCCAGTTTTTGGTTTTCGTTGTTATTTTTGAGTAGCTATCTTAGAAGATGGCTTTCCTGGTGGCTTATACAGTCTGCCAGCCTGCAACACAGGATACATAGGATCAATCCAAGGCTTTCCTGGTGCCTCAAATGGTAAAGAATGCGCCTACAATGCGGGAGACCTGGGTTCAGTCTCTGGGTTGGGAAGATCCCTTGGAGGAGGGCATGGAAACCCACTTCATTATTCCTGCCTGGACAGAGGAACCTGTCCATTATTCCCATGGACAGAGGAACCTGGCGGGCTACAGTCCATGGAGTTGCCAAGAGTTGGACATGACTGAACGACTAAGCACAGCACAGCACAGCCCAGGATCAATCCCTGGGTCAGGAAGATTCCTCGGAGAAGGAAACAGCAATCACCCCAGTGTTCTTGCCTGGGAACTCTCAAGAACAGAGGAGCCTGATGGGCTAGAGGTCACGGGGTTGCAGAAGAGTCAGACATGACTTAGCAACTAAACAACAACGACAACATCTTGGAAGATATAAACACTTCAAATAAAACTTTATTTATTTATGTATTTTTGTCTGTGCTGGGACTCTGTTGCTGACAGGGCCTTTCTCTAGTTGCATAGAGTAGGGGCTACTATCTAGTTGCTGTATGAGGGCTTCTCATTGTGGAGGCCTCATTGTTGTGGAGCATGGGCTCTAGGGTGTGCAGAATTCAGTAGTTGCTTCACCGTGGCCTCAGTGGTTGTCACTTCCCAGCTTGAGCATACAGGCTCAATAGTTGCCATGCACAGGCTTAGCTGCTCCATGACATGTGGGATCTTCCCAGATCAGGGATCAAACCCATGTCTCCTGCATTGGCAGGCAGATTCTTTACCAATGAGTTACTATAAGTGAAGTGAAGTGAAGTTGCTCAGTTGTGTCTGACTCTGCAACCCCATGGACTGTAGCCTACCAGGCTCCTCCATCCATGGGATTTTCTAGGCAAGAGTACTGGAGTGGATTGCCATTTCCTTCTCCAGAGGATCTTCCCAATCCAGGGATCGAACCCGGGTCTCCCGCAGTGTAGGCAGATGCTTTACCTTACCATCTGAGCCACAAGGGAAGTCCCCAAATAACACATTTTTAGGAAGTCATTTTTTTTTTCCTCAAAAAAGAAGTTTCACAGGGAAACTGGTAAAATAACTGATCTCATTTAGAAAGCATATGAAAAATGGAGATTGTGGAAATTCAATTTTACTTTCCTTCTAGTATATGTACAAGGAAATTATCTAATTATATTTGGAATTTAATGGAAGATTTATAAAAATGGCAAGTTTAGTTATCTCCATTTGAATAAAGTCAGGTTGAAATGAGAAACAATTCATGTTTCTTAAATGTTTGCAACTTCTAGAATAATGTTTTATTTAGAAAGTATTTTAGTTTAACATATCACAGAAATAAGCTAATAAATGAAACTAAAGTTTTAAATGGAAAAGATTTCTTTTAAAGAAAATATTTTGGAAGTACTTTTTAAAATGAGAGTTGATCTTAGGCTAACAAGAGTAATTAAATAACTAAAATTATTTATACAGTCATTAAGAAAATACTTGTTGTTCAGTTGCTAAGTTGAGTCTGACTCTTTGTGACCTCATGGACTGCCAGCATGCCAGACTCCCCTTTCCTTTACTATCTCCCAGAGTTTACTCAAATTCATGTCCTTTGAGTTGGTGATGCTATCTAACCATCTCATCCTCTGTGGTCCCTTCTCCTTTCGCCTTCACTCTTTCCCACCTTCAGGGTCTTTTCCAGTGTTATCTCTTTTGTACCAAGTGGCCAGTGTATTGGAAATTCAGCTTTAGCATCAGTCCTTCCAATGAGTATTCAGGGTTGATTTCCTTTAGGATTGACTGGTTTGATCTCCCTGCAGTCCAGGGGACTCTCAAAGAGTCTTCTCCAGCACCACAATAAGAAAAAATCAGTTTTTCAGTGCTCAGCCTTCTTTATGGTCCAAGTTTCATTTCTATACATGACTACCAGAAAAAAATAAAGCTTTGACTGTATGGACTTTTGACGGTAAAGTGATGTCTCTGCTTTTTAATACTGTCTAGGTTTGTCACAGCTTTCCTTCCAAGGAGCAAGCATTTTATACTTCATGGCTGCAATCACTGTCTGCAGTGATTTTGGAGCCCAAGAAAATAAAATCCGTCATTGCTTCCACTTTTTCCCCTTCTATTTCCCATGAAGTGATGGAACCAGATGCCATGATCTTAGTTTTCTGAATGTTGAGTTTCAAACCAGTTTTTTCACTCTCCTTCCCCCTTATCAAGAGGCTCTTTAGTTCCTCATTGCTGTCTGCCATTAGAGTGGGATCATCTGCATATCTGAGGTTGTTGATATTTCTCCCGGCAATCTTGATTCCAGCTTGTGATTTATCTAGCCCAGCATTTCGCACAATGTACTCTGTATATAAGTTAAATAAGTAGGGTGACAATATAGTTCAAAATATGAATTTTGAACCAGTATTGTATGTCCAGTTCTAACTGTTGCTTCTTGACATATAGATTTCTCAGGGGACAGACGAGGTGGTCTGGTATTCCCATCTCTTTAAGAACTTTTCACAGTTTGTTGTGATCCACAGAGTCAAAGGCTTTCTCGTAGTCAATGAAGCAGAATTAGATTTACTCTGGAGTTCCCTTGATTTCTCTATGATTCAACAAATGTTGGAAATCTGATCTCTGGCTCCTCTGCCTTTTCTAAACCCAGTTTGTACATCTGGAAGTTCTTGGTTCACATAACTGCCAAAGCCTAGCTTGAAGGATTTTCAGCATAACCTTAACTAGCATGTGAAGTTAGTGAAACTGGATGGCAGTGTGAACATTCTTTGGCATTGGCCTTCTTTGGGACTGGAATGAAAACTGACCTTTCCAGTCCTGTGGTCACTGCTGGGTTGTCCAAATTTGCTGACGTTCTGAGTGCAGAACTTTAACGGCATCATCTTTTAAGATTTGAAATATCTCAGTTGGAATTCCATCACCTCAACTAGCTTTGTTCTTACTAATGCTTCCTAAGGCCCCCTTGACTTCACAGTCCACGGTTTCTGGCTCTAAGTGAGTACCACACCATCTTGGTTATCTACATTTATGGTTTTATTCTTCTGATATAGTAATCCTGATTTCTTCTACTAAAATCTAGACTTTTAAGTTCTAAATTTAAGCACACATTAAAGATTTAATTCTCTTATGTACAGAAGTGAATAATATTGGATAATTAAAAACAACTAGAAGTGACAAATTAGCTCTTATTTTATCAATCAAGAACTTATAAAACAGATCTTTACTAACATGACTCAATATTTTTCTAATTTTATTATTTTTCAGGACTCTTCTCTTTTGTAAACTAAAATAACATTAAGCATTTTTATATTGAAAGAACTGACATTCCTTTTATTTGGATGTTTGCACATAATTGCCATTAGAGCAGTGCCCAAACCTCATCCTGGTTAAACAGATAAAAATCCTGCTTATTTCTGGATGAAAATGAAAATATTCCTCCTCTCAGAAATGTACTACCATTAAAAGAGGATAGAAAAATTGGAGTGAACAAATGATTCCTGTTCCATATATATCTTGTTTAGTTTGCTTTATTCAGAATATAATTAGAAAATGCCCTACGAAATTTCTGGCTAAGGATAAACAGCTAAAGAAATTTTAATTTTTCATCTTGAAGTCAGATTTCAATGTTAGTACTAATATATTTAATAAATCTTATAACTCCCATACTCTATGTAGCCATTTAGTGTTTGATTTCAAAGGAATGTTATTTCCTTATAAATGTAATACCATTTTCTCTCATAAGCTATATTGCCATACTTAGGATGTAGTTTATAATTCTATTCTACATCCCAAAAGATTTGACTCCAAGGTAGAGTTCCAAAGTTCCATTTTAAGTCAATAGAAGTTCTAAGAACTATAATAAAAAGGCAGATTAAGGTTAATGAAACCTAATTTTATAAATCAAATGTATACCTATATACATGTATGTATATGAAATTTCCCTAAGATTTCTTGCCCTTACCTTCAACATTTTACTGTAATTTGTTAAAATTTATGCAACACTGTTTAAAGAAACTGGATTTTATATGATTTGGAGGCTCACTCCCAAATGAATTCACATAGTTTTGCTGTAGTGATGATTAAAAAACACAACTAAATTCCTTAAGATTTACCATGTTATGTGATTTATAAGAGTAATAGATGTGATCAGAACAGCTGCAATAAAATGAAAATACAAACGTAGTTACTTTGATCATTGAGGAGAACAAATATATCATGTCTAATCTCAGAATCAAAATAGTTTCCCATTGAGATACAAGTGGTATCCTTCCATTTTGTGACTCATAAGTGGTAGCTTTCAATAAACATTCAAGTATAGGTCTAAAGAACCTTTATATTTCTAATGTGCTGGCCAGAGAAATAAAAGAAAATCTAAATTATATCTTGACATTTGACCATTAAGTCAGCTTTGCTGCTGCTTCATCAGTCCTTTGAACATTTATCTAAAAATTGTTCTTGCCTTGTTCCTTGGACCAAGTTTCAGTCAGAAACGTCGGGATGACTATATGGTCCTATTTCTCTCTAACTCCTCTTTGATAATTGGGGTTCTGGTTCCTTGAAGATCAGGACTCCAAAGTCCCACCACTGCGCACCACGGCTCTGGCCAGTCCTCCCTGACAGAGCTCACACATTCTTCCTGGACTGCTGGTTCCTCTGCCAAGCTACCCTGGTGGGATGCTGTCCATCCACGGCTTGCTCTTGGAGAAGCTGTTTCTTGGATATCTGGACAGGTATCTTCACTAGGATTACATATGGTTTGTGTCACGAGGTCTATCTAATCTCTGAGATTGGTTGCTTTGCTGGAGCTATTCTTTTGCTTGAATTAAACTGTAGGACTGACAAAATGTTCAGTTTCCTCCAAACTGTGCTTAGCTATGTTCTGTTAGTTCTTGGCTTGAGAATGGAATAGAGAGTAAAAATATTTATCTTTTATTATAAATCTAGTAAATTATGTCTTTTCTGACCTGCTAATTAACAAAAGGGACCTGAGATTTAATGTTTAAAATGCAAATTTATCAAGAATAAGATAACATTATGTGACCAAGGATTACTTCTGCTCCTGCCTTTTACATGCCCGGGTAATGTTACACCATTTTCAGTCCTCAAACATTAAGATTGTGGTAAGCACACTGAAGAATGTTAGCTTCCACTAGTTATGTGAAATTATCTGGTCATCAGTTGCTTATATAAACTGTTTAATTCTATCCGACTCATAGAAACTGCTTATGGGATTTAGGAACCCTGAGGTAGAGGTTTATACTGTGTTTTATTGGTGTCAGAGTTTTTAAATACAATGTTGTACTTATCTGAAAGGTAAATTTAAAATTCTCCCAAAGTAGTTAAAATGCATATAATTTTAACATATATTAAAACAATATCTTATGTAAATTACCTTCACAATAAGTAATATTTTGAAGTGATAGTCAACTTTACATAATAAATTCTTTAGTCATAAAATACCAAAAGTCACCCAAAGACATCCACTTCCGTAATCCCTATGTAAAAGCTGAAGTTAAAATACCATATGGGTATGTGAAACCCTTCATTCTTCCCTGGTGCTAGAAGGGAAAAATTTAATACTGAATAATAATTGTCATTTTTAAACAATTCAGTCCATTACTTTTTGACCCTTAGCAAAATGAAATTTCTAAGGCTCAGTGTTAGTGCAAACGAAGATGTACTTTCTAACAAAGTGTCTTCTTTAGATATAAAGCAGAAGCAGTAAGCTGCAATACTGTCAGCTAAAAATTTTTTGACACTCTTTGCCTAAATTGTAGGGATTCATACCACAAATGTCAGATACCATCTGTATAGTTCTATAAAAATCCTTTAAAACCCTATAGGAACCCACAAATTTCCACAATTGGCACGGTGGGGATACAGCACTTTTTAGCTGAAGGCACTGTATCTATGGGAGGATCTTTTTATTAGGAGGAACTAGAATGAGTTGTAAGTGCCACATATGGGGACTAGAATAATGTAAAAAAGAACAGCAGTTACTGAGCCATACTTGTAA
Source organism: Odocoileus virginianus (assembly GCF_023699985.2). NCBI lineage: Eukaryota > Metazoa > Chordata > Mammalia > Artiodactyla > Cervidae > Odocoileus > Odocoileus virginianus. The sequence continues at coordinate 61,913,237 of NC_069674.1, read as the reverse complement.
CACTTAAAAAAAAAGAGAGATGATAAAGAGCTGGCATAGTCATAAGTTCTGTACAATCACTTTGGCAAGAGATCTCAAAGCTAACTAGCAAAGTTAATAAAAAAAAAAAGTTTAGAGATCAAATAAAAAATAGAATTAAAACAGAATGAAAATTATAAGGCCCAGAAATGTTAGGAAAAAATTAAAGATGACTGAAAAATTACGAATTAAAACATCTGTTAAAACATATGTAAAGGAAAAAATGTTTTTACGTTTAGAGGTTCTTAATGCATCTTAATGATTCAAAATATCAGCAAACCTAGTACAGACTTAACAGGTATGAAAACAATGAGTATTTCACTTGTTCAAGTCACTTTCAATAGCTTTCCTCTGATATACAGAGCCACTCCAATTTCAAATGCTTTTTTTCAGAGAGATCTAAGATCTGTAGGGATTTTATATAAAATATCACCAACCAAAGGTGTAGGATCTGCAAATTCTACATGTACCTACAAATAGCAATTTAAATTTTAAGGCAGCCACAGATAATAGAAGGAAGAAAGGTAATATTATATACTTGAAATTTTTCATTATGTTTCAAGACAATTCACAAGTTATATTAGATTTTCAACACTCTTCTACATAATTGGCATCTAGCAGTGTCCCTTTTAACTGTCTTTGGTTGCAAAGGATTATTGCTAGGAGAGGCTGGAGTTTATCATTGGAGTTATACAACAAACAGGTTCTCAAGAAGCAGAGGATGTTGTAAAGATGACTGACTGGGACATGTAATGCATAGAATGTTCTGGGGTATGTAGAATGTGGATTCAATATGTTAATAAAATGACTGATATGGTCTCCATTGCAGTCCTGGAATAATACTACACTACTCCTTTTGTGTGAATGCTGTGGCCTTTGATTCCCTTACCCTGAGCGAGGTTCTGGCTTCGAAGAACACAACAAAATTATTTTCTAGTCTTATAAGAGCCATATTAACATTCTATACAGAAATCTATACAGAAGGATCATTAACTTGCAACCTCAAATATTTGCTTTCATAAGAGGGAGACAATCATAATCACCTGCAACTAATATAGAATATTAACAGATAGAACTTTAAAATGGCATGGAGGCTAAGAGGATTCAGGAATAACACATTAGAAATGAAACTCAACAGTAGGAGACTCTAATAATCAGAAAGTGGAACTGCATGACAATGGAAGGCTTTATGCATAGAGCCCGCCACATAAAACCAGCTCAGAAGGTACATTCATTTTGATCTCTAGAAACAAAATTTGAAAACATAAAAATGGGGACTTCATTTAACATTTTTACAAGAGAAAGAAAAGGCAAATCTGAGCCAACTTATTGAGAGTGAGGAGAAACAATTGCTTAATAAAAAAGAAACAACTGACTTGAACTAAGTGTGGAGGGTACATCATTAAATTTCTCTTGGCTTCGAGTTTGGAAGGACACAGGAAATGGATTGATTCTATCAGTGTGAGTTCCCCTTCCAGGTCTACTCCAAATGTTTTCTTCTCTTTTCATTCATTTAAGTCTAACACAAGGGAGAAGAAAGTAAGTTCAAATTATTTCTGCCTGAACACAGCATCAATCTTAACTCTTCATGTAGTTTTTATGAGAGGCAAACACTGATATAAAATAGGAAAAAGTGAAAGTGTTAGTCCCTCAGTTGTGTCTGACTTTGTGACCCTATGGACTGTAGCCCACCAGGTTCCCGTATCCATGGATTTCTCCAGGCAATAATAATGGAGTGGGTAGCCATTCCTTTCTCCAGGGGATCATCCCAACCCAGGGATCAATTGTGGGTCTCCTGCATTGTAGGCAGATTCTTTACTATCTGAGCCACCAGGGAAGCCAATAATCTATAAAACTCCGGAAAGTCAGGTAATCAGGGAATATTGGCACGGAGGTGCAGAAGGAAAGATATTATAAATTGTAAAGATACTCATATTCTTATTGGAAGTGTCTTTTACATTTCTTTAGACCATGATGGCTCTAGAACCCTTACAACAGCAGTAGAAAATACATTTTAGAACTCTACTTGATCGAAAAGAGTGAAAAAAACAAGTTTCAACAAATTCTTAGGTAAAATCTATAATATTCCACCTGGCTTTAACATGTCCTACTTTCTGCTAAAATTCTCTTGAACATTCATCTGATTAATACTGTATTAATCTCAATAATTTTTGCTTTCTTTTTTATTTCACCCTCCATATGATAATATTTAACAAGGGCTAGGAGGATAATCACAAATGCAGTGAAGACCTGCCCCTTTCTAGTCCCCTAACTTTGGACGGTTATAAAATACATATTAACTAAATAAATAACATTCAAAAAAATCATAAATGTACTGTCAATATTTCAAAAAAATCTCTTAACTAATATTCTATTTAATTATCTCTTCTTCTGAAATTTCTTCTTCTCTATTCCTCTTCAGAGTTTTAAGAGAATCCTGGATTCTACTTTTGGAGGGATTACTTCTTGAAATCAAACCATTTTTAATTACTGTCACCTCCCATTTGATTCTTTATAATCAGTATCACATGGTTATTGAGTGCTTGCTTTGCATAGTATAATGTCTTAGGGGTTTCATATACTATAATATATCCAAAACACAGTCTCTGTCTTTAAGGGATCTTCCATTAGGAGAGAGATAATTACAAAACGAGCATGTCTGTGTGCAAGAACACATGAGCATTTGCACAAATCACACACACACACACACACACACACACACACACACACTATGCTAGTTACAAATAATGGTACACATAACAAGTTCTTCAGAAATACGGAGATGAGTGTAGGTCCTGGCTGCAAAATTACTTGGGAAAGCCTCCTGGAAAACTAGGATGAGACCCTTAAGGAAAGGTAGAATTTAGAAAAGAGAGGAGAATGAAAAGCAGAAAAAGTAGAGAAGAAAGGCAAAGAGTTAAGGCAAAACAAATGTATTAGTTTGGCAAAAGCCTTCATTCAGGACAGTCTAAGGGTAAAAGCCACAGTGCCAGGACGTGTTAAACATGAAGCATCAAAATGAAGAACATGGATGATAATTTGGCCCCTTTTCCTCTAAAAGTAATTTATGAGAAGCACTAAACCATAATTACTCTTCTTTTGTACAGCTTCAAAACATCTTTTCTATCAACTTCGAGAATACCTCTATATTTTACTATTCTGGAGTTGAATAGAGACTAAGTAAAGAAATAGTTTATTTCACTGTTCCCTAAAACTAAGGACATTTACATTCTTGGATTCAGCAAGTAAGATATTGATTATTTTCTTAATAAAAATGTTTCAATGATCAATATTTTAGGTATTATTTAATACTATAGGTATATCCAGATGAGCTAAAGCATCCTTTGACAGCACACTATTGAATGTTATAATTTCTGTATCGAAATATGTAAAGACATTCTCAAATAGTAACTAGGAAGATATACATTTACAAATATACACATCCTAGATTTGATAAGGTAAAGGTAAACAGATGCTGTGACTCCTTCCAAACAAAAAGCCCACAAGACTAATGAAGAGAAGCAAGTGGCTCCCTGTAATATGAATGTGCAAAATTAAAGCATGATAAACTGATATCTACATAAACATTAAACCATTATTTTATACATTGTCCATGATCTTCTCAGATATGTCATGAGTGGTTCAATGAATGACTCTTTCTTCAAATGGAGAAAGTATTCAGAGGCTAAATTCCTAAAATGACACACACACACACCAGTCTTTATCTGTTTGACCATTGCCTCTAGAAAGTGAGAAATGATTTTGTGATAAACGGTCTTGTTTTTAAACAAGCATTTCTACACAAATCTTTAGAGTTGAAGCAGGAAAAAACAAACAAACAAACTTACAGGTGCTGTTAGATTGACATTAACCAAAGTGTCTCTATCCAATTCTTCAGTTCTCTCACGCTGCAGCTATCTGTTTAATTTTACCTTAAATTTTTCTAACGCCCTTTCCCCTCCTTTATTCATTTTGGTTAAGCTGAGCTCATCACCTTTTCCCCCTTGAGCCTGTTCTCTCATGCCTTCTCTTGGTGGGCTTCTAAAGTTGCTGTGAAAGTGAAAGGCACTAAGTTGTGTCTGACTCTTTGCGACCCCTTGGACTGTACCATGGATTTCTCCAAGCCAGAATATTGTAGTGGGTAGGAGTTCCCTTCTCCAGAGGAGATAGAACTGGGGTTCCCTGAATTGCAGGTGGATTCTTCACCAGCTGAGCTACCAGGGAAGCCCTTAAAGTTGCTATGAGTTTTCCTAATTTTCCTTTTTTGTCCCCAGCATTCAACCAGTTGTCTTGTCATGGATTCCTTGCCCTCCATGGGCTGTCTTGCACTTAAGTCACATACTGCATCCCGCAAGGACTCATCTTCAGCTTTGAATCTCTCCAACTCCAGAATGTCCTACCTCACATTAGTTTTACTCAGGCATAGTTCACTCAGTACACCTTCAGATTACTCATTCTAAAGCACATCTCTGACTATGTGAAACTCAAGCCCATAACATTAACAGGCTCCATACTGATAAAACAAACATCATAGCTTGATCTTTAAAGCACTCAACAATCTGGTCTCCTTTCATATATTCTAAATTCTATTTCCCTTTTAACATTCCAAATTCCTGTCAGACCTCGTATTCACTGTTCTCCAGACATATGTCATGTGCTCTTGCTCTGGGTTGATATTTTTCTGTTTGAATTGTTCATTGCCTCCAACCTTAACTTACATCTTATCTCAAACATCTCTTATCTCACCGACTCTGAGGAAGGTGCTCCCTACCATAAACTCCTGTCTTACATTCTTTCACTTTTACGGGATCTGCTTACTTCATGAATTATAAGAGGAGGTATAAGCAAAAGAAAAGGGGCTATCAAGGAAAGTAACCACACAGTTATGGAGTGTCTATAAAAAATGTATTAAAATGCAAAATATTTTTATATTGTTTATGATCTTCTTTATAGCAATAATGAAGTATTACAGGAAATAATATAAATCAGTAACTCTGAACACAGCACTATGAGGGACACAAGGAACAATTTATTATGTTCCAGGCACTCATTTCATTTTCAAGAATCCAGTGAGGTTCATTTTATTACGACTTACCTCACTTTCAGCTGAGAAAGCTGAGGAAAGAAATAAATCTTAGCTATGAAGTGTTAACTCTGGGATTGGAACCCCCACAATCTACCACCAGAGCTCAAATACTAGGCCTCTCTGCCTCTTGCTAAAAACTGCATCAGCGTAATTTCCCTCGCCATCCCCTCACCAATAACAACAAGGACCATACCATGATTTCATTTCAGGACATATGACTGTGTCATTGAAATGTAAACAAACAAACAAACAGACAAAAAACCTTTCACTTCTGTCTAGTTTTAAAAGAACTTTGAAGTGCATTCAATTATATGCAGCCAAATTTTGATGAGAGAATTAGATAAAACTTTTTCTTTGTCTTATGATAAACATTAAATTCCTTAACATTCTTTATTTCCAAACATCTTAAAATTCTATAAAGATAAAGATATAGAATACTGAAGTGACATTCCATCAATAATATTTGACATCGAATATACAAAATGTTAATGGCAGAGCAGAAACAGATTCAAAGAGAATGTTGACCAATATTCTGCAAGATAATTAAACATATGATTACAATTTATACAATTTAGGAAAAGACAAAATTTAGTCTTCCTCCAATTTTTGTCTTTTCTGAATCTATTTCCAGTAAGCCAAGGGAAGCTTTCCTTTTATTCTGTATGGGAAAGACACACAAATATATCTCACATGCATTAATTCATATAAGCATAAAATGTACAATAAATGTGGCAGTACATCGGACATTAAATACTCAATTTTTATATACTGTTTTATACACACTATTTTTTCTGAGATATTTTATAATTAAGGTGTAACTTAATAAAATGAAAAAGTAAAAAACAGCAATTGACAAACAAAAACTACTACTTATCTATCAATGCTGTGATTTAGCCCAATTATTATTTTAGGTTCTAAAATGCAGTGTTTAATAAACTATTTTATTGAGTCAGTCATTTTTAAAATTTTAATATTCTTATCATCGGACACAAGTTTTAAAAACCACCTCCCCTACATACTCTCTACATATAATTCACAACAAACCCTACAGATCACATAGGAGCTCAAGGAGTTGCATCAATAGCTTAAACACTGTCATTACAAACATATTTCATTTGTCTGAAATAGGTATTTTTTAAAGAGGGGAAAACATGATCTAACTCTTGTTTGCTCTTTAAAGTTTTATTGTTTTAGCATTTTACACAGGGAGTGAGCATTAGCATACTCAGGAGAATGGCTGAAAGTAAAAGGTCTCAAGCTACCCACTGCATGGCTGAGAGGATAAAGCACGGATATAAAAACTTTTGTCAGATTGCACACTTTCCTCATGTTAAGAGTACTGCTACTCTCAAGAGCATATATTCATGTTCTTTCTACTTCGAGTTTTATTACTTCTTTTGTATTATTTAATACATCTAAAGACACTTCCAAAAGACAAATTTTTCCATTTTGAAAAAGTAATGGTTTGGAACCTGATAAAATACATTAATGTTCACCGTGTGTTTTTCACAAAGGTGATAGAGTAAAAGTGCTATAAAGCAATTAGGCATACAATCTTAAAGACATTAATATGTCAAATAAAATGAGATGTCTAAAAAGTCAACAAAAATAATATCCTGTGAAAGGTCAAATGGAAATAGGCCCCAAGAAAGACCGTATTTCTCTTTCAGGCCTCTGACTAGATATTTAGTAAAAAAATACAGAAAGAGAATATAAGAATGAGAGAAAGTACTGTTCTTACCTCAATAACTTGAAAATAGAAGTACATGATGTTTAACTCTCAGAAGTATGGACATTAAGTTACAATACATCCTAACTGAATGAATTGCTCAGGATTCAGATTCTAATTTTTCCTCCTGAACTCTAAGTTTTAACAGGGTCCATACTTTTTAGTAAACAAGAAACTGATATGCTCGGCTTATTGAATAAGGCCAGGCATTTTTTCAAGTGTCATACACATTTCTGAAATCCACAATACATCAATTTTTAATACATCTACTCTCTCAGCTCCATTAAAAAGATGGTAGGGGAAAGATTTTAGAGTAATTAATGATATAGTTAGCTGCTAAATATTAATAGGAATCGTAGTCTTGCATAAAATATAACATATAAACCTTGCCAATACAGACGCACCAGTAATTAAAGTTGAATATGTAATTACACTGATTTATAAGACAGGCAAAAAGTTACACTTTACTAGCTTCTATGTAAACTGTGGCTAACAGTTAAACTTTGCATTTTACGGTTTATAAAAACGGGCAATATCTTGACTACAGTTCATAAATGGTTTAGAGACCTGTAATAGTAGTAAAAATTATGACAACTTATTCCATCATGAATATTCTTATTGCACCATACAAACCAAACTGTGATAATGATCCATAAGATGAAGACTTATCTTAGACACTTCTATACACCCAAGAGAATGTTAGTAGCACTAAGAATTTGTAGAGGACTGCCAGTACAATCATTACAGGACATTGGAGAGAATCTAAAAGCTGTACTAAAACCAATTCTGATACACTTTTTTATATCATGAACCTGGTGAAGTTTAACTCCATTTAAATTTGTATTTTTTACTTATACACCATTCAAAACTTCAGAAGACTACTAAATTTGAGAAGCATGGGAGTATAGGTTCTTCCCCTGATGGAGTCTGTGAGCCCCACTTACATGTGTGGCTGAGGCGAGCAGCCTGGGCTGCTGTTCCCATTGCTGTCGATATGATCCAGGGAACCATTGAGGTCTTCGTGGACAGCCTGCAGCAGGCCGCTGGAGGCGTTATTGACCAGCCCGGGGTTACTGAGCAAAGGTAGACTGCTCTCTGCCAAGGCAGCCTAGTGAAATGAAGAGGGTGTAAAACAACTTTGGAAATGCCCTTTCAAATAATTTTTAAAACATCTATCTTCTAATGGTTTTCAATTCCGATACAGGTATTTCAGAGGCATTTCAATAAAATGTATGGGAAAGACCAAGGTTCCTAACTGGCAACTTGTGGCAGCAACACCAAGGAAATTAAGTGTGACGTTCAAATAGAAACAACTGTTCTCCCAGCAAACTTTCTCACTCATGTTTCAGCCTCCCATATAATGAAAGAGTATCCTCACATGAAGCAAAATACCCCAAGATAATATAAGCAGTTGCTCTGCTTTTTAAAAATGACCAGAACTTAACTCAAAATAAAGAAGTCCTGACATTTGCCTCCTCTGCATAAAAATTATATATTATAATTAAACTTTAAAGTTTTTGCCACAAGCACCATGTTCCCCAACACTATGATGTGAAATCATTTATGACAGCCTGGATAAATATTAATGCATAGCCACATGCATTTGCAAAAGCTTCTATCAATCTAGCATTTGCAGAAAAATCGAGTGTTCCAGATTTTGCCACAGGGTGTCCTTCTTGCTTCTTCACATCAAAAGTAGCTTGAATTAGAACCAGTGCTGCCTATAGTACTAGGTACTACAACTTACTTGGATGATAAACCAACTATTAAGAATAATGACAATCCCACCTAAATACAAAGTCATGCCAAAATATTCAGATACAAGGATAATGAGAAGGCACATTTAATGATATTACCTGCAAACTGGCATTCAGAGCTGCTCCATAGCCTAAACTGGTAGGTATGTTTTTTACTAAGGTTGGGCTTCTGCAAGAAAAAATAGATGATTTATTAGTTAAAATGTAAAGAATGTGGATCTCGATAAACTCAGCTAAAAAGATATGTTCTACTTTGTTGCTTCACACAACTACTACAGAATGGATGCATATAAGACCACAGAAATCAGGTAATACAGTTCAAACATGTAATTTTTTACACAGTACACACACACACACACACACACACACACACACACACACACATACACACATATCAATCTGGCTTAGGAAATATATAAATTTAATCCAGGAATCTAAGTAATGAAACTTTATCTAGACTATGGTGTACAGGCAAAGTAGAACATGACCTTGAGGATCCCCAAAACTGTTTCTTGCTAGGTGGAGGTTTTACATCCAAGAGGAACAACATTCATATAAAATTTTTTAAATGTAAATATACAACACAATTACCAATTTGATGCAATCAGGAAATAATTAATGGTTAATTCCTAGAACACCATGAATTAACATAACAAATTACCATAGTTAATTAAATGACAACATAATGGATTAACTATTTCTTGAATGCAGAAATTAGCACATCCTTGACTACAGAAATCAAAAATGAAGGGCTAAAGAGCAGATAAAATACATTAAGGTCACGTCTTCAGAGAAGGTAGCAGCAGTTTGGGGGAGCAGGTAAATGCTACATGGAGTTCATTTATTCAGTCCCAAATGTAT
>NC_069674.1:61891286-61898786 GCF_023699985.2 Odocoileus virginianus | reverse complement strand
TCTATTTCCTTAAACACAAAGCCAGTTGCTGATTACCCACTGCCCCTGTGGTTAAACAGGTGTAGCCTCCAGTGAAGTGACAACAGCAGCAATAATGAAGGATGCAGTTTTCGACCAACAAGACTTCAAGTAAGTTGCTATTCTGTTGCTGCCAGAATTTTTTTTTTTTCCCCATAGTCCCAAATCTCAGCTGAGAGGCTCCAGCCAGCTGGAAAATTTTACACTGACCTTTAGTCTCCTTGCTAATTTGGTGGAATGGTAATGACATTACTACATATTCAAACAAAATTGTCTTAATTGCAAATTAGCCGAAGGAGGCTGAAAATTTTCAAATTAAATCTGATTGGAGATGGAGAGAGGGAAATGGAATTTCCTCACTAACAATCATTTGTGGCATGTGTTAACAAATATAATGAAATGTCAAGTTTGCCAATTCCTCTGGAAGTATCATTTTCAATTTATGATTACAGTGTCACTTAATGCTGATGTACCCTGGAAAGTGGGTGTCAGGGTAGAAAAAAGGAAAAAAAGGTGAGAATGTATGCAAGCTGTTAAACAGTGTGCCCTTCATTACTCCCCTCAGAAAGGCCCTGTTCTTCATTATCAAAAAACTCATATCACCTCTGTCATATTTACCACGCATCTTTTGTCATAAATAGCATCCAATTAGCAAAAAATTTATGCAGGGCAGCACATAAAAAGATTTCTGCCATATATTTAAATGGTATTTGTAAGAGGTAAATCTAACAGTCCTTTTCATTTTATACAGTAATCTATACAACCAAGCAGGAAAACTAGTTTTAATTGTTCTGCTTCTCTATGAAGTAACTGAGTGGCTAAATAGAGAATATTCAGCTTTTGTATATAATTTAGTAACACCTGCCTTTTCAAATCCCAAATACACTTCTTAAGATAAACCTTTTTTTAATGGGGAGAAAATGATGTGTACAGCATTGATTGATCTTTCTTTGTGGATTTGTTTTACACATTTAGTCAGTAGAGAGATTTGTTAGGGAAACAAAAATTAACATATGCCAGCTAATTGTTCTTCTTTCTTGGGCAGCAGCCAGAAGCAGCACATTAGCAGTCTAATAATAACGACTGGCACCCTGAAGGCATCCCCAAGTGCATCTGTTCCCAATAAACCACAAACTGTTATTCTGCTCGTACTCTAAGCCAGCAGACTGGGCTGGGAATTCTTTGTTACGTACATAAATAAAAGCTGAGATAATGCTACTAAATGCTGCATTTAATACATCTACAAAGCCACTGGTGTAAGCTTCCCTAGGATGTACAAAAGTACCTTTGCACAGTTTGAGAAATGCAGGAAGATGCACATGCATCTGTGTATGTGATGTTGCCAACGATATTTTTTTAAAAAAGAAAAACACCAGAATGTAAAATCAGTAATTTTATATATAGACCCTATCATCAGCATTACATAGCTGTATGTTAATATGAAGAGAAAAAGAGGGGGAAAAAAAAAAAACCACTTCCCATGCTTGAGAAAAAAAGACTCAGCTGAACGGTTACATATTCACTTTTTGGAACTATAAACCAGACTAAAATGGCCCATTCAGAAGCCAGAAAAATACCAACACTGCAAATCAATGAACGTTCTCTCTTGATGAATACCTGACAGGACTCTACATTTTGTGAACACTGGGAGAAGTTCTCAAGACAGGAAAAAAGCATCTTTTTCTATGCAAACTCCTCATGTTGACAATGTTACGGTAACTTATTCTGCCATCCTGCAATAATACGCATACCATGTTTGTAGGCGTGCACTCAAAAACTGATAAAATAGAATTTATTATTAACTAAAGGGAAGCATGTAAAAGCCAGGATGAGCACTTAGCCACCTCAGCTCATCTGAATATAGTCAAGGTTGGGTGAAACTCATTATTCAGGACTCGCAGCCTTGATAACTTTGATTTTCATCCATCCATAGCATGGCCAAAAGGTACCATTTAATGAAGTACCATTCAGAGAGTAAATGGGGTCATATAATAGACAGTGCGGTTGCACCTTGTGTTCATGTACTGATAGCTGTTAAGGGTGCCGTGATGAACCAACAGAGCTCATTTCTCCCTGGTAATAAATTCATGCTATTAATATTTATCAAACGTGTGGGCCGTCTCAACTGAGCCACTGCACATGAGACCATAAATCTCTACTATCATATCAATTTTGAAGCTTCTTTTGTACAGTGTGTAAATTTTAGGGTTTGTTTTTTTTTTTTGAGGGGTGTGAGTACTGACCACTCTTCTTTGAAACCAATTTGAGGCCAGCACTGCCGATCCCCACTTCAGATATCACTAGTTCCAAAGGGAACTTTAAACTGTGGTTTCATTTTAAATCGCTCATCTAAGATTCTGTATTAATTGCCCACCATCAAACGCAATTAGCAATTCTTTCATGTGTGGTTTATGTAATGTAATACTTCAATTACATTATTCATTCAGGTTCTGTTTTGGATTATAGGCTGAAAATTCTTTATTAGTGTAGATGTAACCATGCTGCTGGAGTTTTAAAAAATTTACTGATTGAATAATTAATTGGAAAAGAACAAGCTGCAGATTCCTGATGGATTTATGAGACAATTATTCTGTCTTGTGATTATCTACATTATACTATAGAAGCAATGAGGGAAACAAAAATCTTACTGAAAAGAAACTAATAAATAGAGAATCCAAAAGGTTCTCAAAAGTTTATTTTAATTGAAAATTCAGACATTCTAAAGTTTAAAAAGCAACAATGTCAGATTAAAAAGATATCCTTCTCCTTTCTTCCTATTAAAAATGTGTTTAGAGTTACCTACACTGATACATAGTTACAAAGGAAGAACTCTGATATGTTGCAGAAATAAATCAGCAGAATTTAAATAAATGTAATCTCTATGCAAAAGAGAACAAATTTTGAATAATGCTAATCGGCAAGTGATACAGAGACATTAGGAGAAAACTCATACAATGTAGTCTGTCTTTTATTTCCTCTCCCACTACAAAACCAAATGATCTTTTTTTATCTAAAGAAATGGAGAGAGAGGCAAAGCTGGCAATCACTACTCATCAGGCTATACAGGGGCCTTATTAAAAAGTATCCCCACAAACTTTCATTAAACTAGAGTTACCCAGTTGATTACTCTAAGTTTCTCTGCAAACATTAGCTGAGTGAGATAAAGTATATTCTTTTCAACAGTCTGTGTATCTGACTATATTATCAGGTTGGCTTCAATGTCTTATATATTTTTAGGGAAACTGCAGTTTTTATTTTCTATAATCTCACCCATTTTCCTTGTCATAAGCTCTCTAAATTAACATAATGTGTACTATATGGTAAAATGTACCAATATGTGCAATACATCTTAACTGAAATAACAACCAGAGAAAGAGAACAAAATTGGCTTTAAAAATACCATGACATCTTGACAAAACATTTGATAAAAAAAAATCTATATGTATCTTATGATTGATCCAAATCCTCTTCGGCATACCACATACCTCTCTCTTTGTGATTTGTACTGTTCTGCCTTTCAGGGTGCTCAAAAATGGGTTTCTTTTTCATATCTGTAAACCTATCACAGAAAGATATTCTCTCTGGCTTCAGCCTCAAGGCAGTGATTTCTGCGCTGATAGGTGTATTTTGTTTAGTATCACCCACGGTGTAGATTGGATAGATTTTGTAAAAGATAGCATTACTTTAAAAGAAACATACAATTTGACCAGCGATTACATTTTACTTTCATTTTATTGCCGTATTTTTCATCACACTCATTGTTTTCTAACTGTCGCTAAATTGTTCATTTTCTTAGTCTGTTACATCGCTAGAGCTATTTACTGTTTATAAAAGCAATATGCACTTACAGGTTTGGGAGATGGTTTGGGCTCTGAGGGTCGCATGTGCAAGTGGGTCATCATTGCTTGAAGACGTTCGCGTTCTTTAGAAAGCTGTTAAGAAAAAGTGAGATCAGAAGCATTTTAGAAATGACTGATACAGCTATTTTGCTGCAGTGATACATCTTATCATTGAGCTTGTCTCCGAGTAATGATTCCTGCATATAAAATCTGTGTCTGTAGGAACTCATCTGGGGGGAAACACAACTTTAGCTACGGAGTAGGGGAAAACTTTTATAGCTTTCCTTATGTTAAAAGGTCAGAGAAAACAAATAACACTTCATCTTTTTGTCAATAAGAGAATTGAGGTCACAGTTGCCTCGACAGTAACAAGTTACTGAAACCATAAATTAGAAGGCCCATGGTGTCTCTTTAAAGTCCTGTGGACACTGTTAGCAATGGACTAGTGCCAGCAGCTGTGAAAGGGTGAAGGGTTCTCAAAGCGAAGTGCCTGCCAGGATTGTCTCCACACTTCATGCGTTCCCACTGAGGTCCAGTTAGTGCCCCCTGCAATCTGCCATCATCAATCTAATTCAATAGAGTGACAGGGACCAGGCAGTGTGAAACGCTGAACTCTGACTCAGAGTAGGCATCTACACTTGCACTGGGTCTCATTACAAGTGACGGACCTTACTTCTCCATCAGTCAGACACAGCAGACAAAAAAAAAAAGGAGGCATAATTGGTCACACTGCAGACAGTCTCATCAGCCGAACTCTTATGTTTTAGTCTACCTTTTATAAATGGTAAACAGGTTCACAAGAAAGCTTTTTAAACAGCAGCAGCAATGATGCTTTTTATGTGTTCTTGATTTTTTTACAAGTCAAAATATTTTTAGGAGCTCCTTGGAAAAAAGCAATGACATTTATGTGTTTAGTGAATGATGAATTTAAAGCCATTTAAGATGTAGCAAAGTGTGAAGACAAAGAAATTGTATGTTTAATTAAATGAAACAAGGTATTGGTTTGATTGAGAAAAAAATCATCATTAAGATGAAATATTAGAGGAAGACTTAGAGAGTTAGGAAAAATGCAGCAAAAATGATACTGAGGGGGGTACAATTGCTTTCTGATCAGTTTTATAAGCTCTGTTTATTTTTGGCCAAGTTCTGTTTCAATATTAACAGTAATGTTTTTTATTTAAGTTAGCAGCATTTGATACAATACACATATTACCATCTGTGACATTATAAATGATTTGCCATTATTCCAAGACAAGGATTCTTGTAAGTTCTTCAATTAAAAATACACTAGAGGTAGAAAAGAGAAAGATTTTTTTTTTTAGAGTATTAACTTGTAGGCATGATACTATAAAGGCTTTTTGCTATAAAATCTCATTTAAAAAATCAAGATTAGCTCATGTAAAAACTGTTTCTGTGATAAAATCACATTCAATTGGGTGGTTTGATCTAAACTTTCTTAGAGAAAACTTAGATTTGACTCCTTTGAGATAGCCAAATGTATATGATATAGTCTAAAGATAATAGTTAGTCTAAGTGGTAAGTAAATATATTAAACTACAGCAATCCACCCTGAGATATCAATCATTTCTATCACTATAAACAATCTAAAATTCCATCTGTTTCTATGCATTATTGTGTTAAAAGGCACAGGATCTGCCCGGTACTTGATTTAAGGACCAGAAGTGAGAGAAAAGAGCCCACTAAGGGAGCCCTCGACAAACCTGTATTTCTAACTGCTGCACCACCTGCATTTGCACCCGACACTGGGCAGTGCTTCGGTCATCCAATGCATGCTCGTTGTTAAGGTGCCTAAACACACACAACACAAAGCAGAATGTTAAGCCAGGGCTATCTCAGTAGCATATGTTCCACTTAAAACCACTGACGCCACATTTCCTCCATACTGGGAAAAAATAACACCTTGAAATGATACCAAAATAAAGTTATATAATATGCTGATGGGCTTAGTGAAAATTATTTATGCAATGTAAAGATACCCTTCAAAGAGTAGAAAATGTAATTGTCTCTAAGCTTGTCAGTTATCACAAAAAATTTTCCCCAAACTATTTTCAGAATAATAGTAGAAATCACTAAATATATTTCATATAGTCATGTCTTTTTTTTTTTTTTAAAGGGCACCTTATAAATACACGAACCAAAAGTAAATCTAAAGAGAACAAAGGCAATTCTCTATTCCATTTTTCTTTAGATAATTTTGGCTCCTATGATGTTATTTAGTGAGCAATGCCTTATGTTATCAAGATGTGGTGTGAAAGAAGGACAGCAAATGATCATCCCATGGTAACATAAAACTTACAAAGAATGATCACTTGCTATTACTAATAATTAAAGTGCATTGAAAATTCTGAGAATCAGAAGCATCAAGATTGACATTTCATGTCTAGTGTCCTATTTAGGATACAACTATCCTAATCTTACAAAAAAGTAGGGAGAGGTAAGACATTCTCATTATCTTACTCTGACCTTGATTACATGCTAGTCTATTATTATTTCATAATGCTTAAAAAGATCTCTTTAATATGTTGATACATCAAAAGTAATTTCGTAGAGAAGCATCTCCAATGAATAAGAACATATTCAATAATATATACTTAATAATATATCATTTATTTGCTGCCTCCTAAAATTAAAAAAAATAATCTTCAATCAATTTAATATCCTTTGGTGTGTATTTCACCAATGGGCAAACTAAGACAGCGATTTAAAAAATGTTCTACCAATGCATCTAAATAAAACATAAAAAAATTATTCACAAAATTAAATAAGAATTTACATATTTATCCATCTGGGTTCAAGTATCATTTAGGAAGGTATACCAGTCTAAAAAGTTTAATGCAGTCCTCATTTTACTAAAATTCAACAAAAATACTTTCGTGTCCATTCAAATTATTTACCTCCATTTCTTAAAATTAACAGAGTCAACAAATACATAGATGGACAAATATATAACACATATAAAGAAGATTTTAAATGGTATTTGTGAGCAAGAACTAATAAATACATAATAAATATAAATATGTAGGTTTCTTTGTTAATAGATCTAGGCTCAGCGAGTAGAAATCTTTGTGCGACTTTGCCCCATCCTTTGATAAATTAAACCAGTACATTTTAATACCCCTCACTGATCATGACAACACAACTTCCACGTGTCTCAGTACAATTGTCATAATTGGTTGAAGAGAGATGGTGGACTAAAACAGTGGGATGTAACAGGTCAGGTCTGAGGTGCGCAGTTACAGCGCAGAAGGGGCACTTCCACTCCACCTGTCTGTTCTTCGACTGCCTCTGTTCGGGTTTGGTTAACAAACTAACTGGAATGATACACACTACTACATATAAAAGAGATAATCACGGTGACTCCTTGCGCAGCACGGGAACTCTACGCAACACTCCGTAATAACCTACACGGGAAAAGAGTCTGAAAACGAAAGGGTGTATGTATAACTGAATCGCTTTGCTACATACCTGAAACTAACACAACGTTGTAAATCCCCTATACTCCAACATAAAATAAACATTAAAAAATGCTTTTCATAATAAAATATTAGAAAAAATATAAACTATAATGAGAACTAAAATTCACTCATGATTTCTGAAAATGAGGCATGGAAAGTTACAGTAA
>NC_069674.1:61861286-61888786 GCF_023699985.2 Odocoileus virginianus | reverse complement strand
ATAACAACTTTCCATTAAATATTCTGTCTCTACTACCTTTTCTACTGCTTTTCATATAGTGTTAAACCTTAAAATATTAAGCTTTGCAATAAACCTAACTCATTTCATCAACTAATTACTCTTTAATAGACTGATATTTTATTGACACTAACCATTTTGCCTTTCTTCAAAGAATATTTCTATCTTTGCATCTCAGACCACATTTTGTTTATTGGCATCTGCACATGCAGGTTCAAAAACACTTGTCTGCCAACTTGAATGTTATATATTGTAAACCTTTTGGTTTAAGCTCTTACAAGTCAATCCATCTATTACATTCAAGCTGACATAAGGCCAATGGAATGATAATTAATTCTGCAGACAAACTACACTAAAGTTTTGTTGGATATTATTACACCTTGACATTTATAAGACAATAATGAAGAACTAGTATTAAATCGTTTTAGTGATCTTAGATCCTCAAAGAGTGACTAGAAAAACGGTTACCTTCTCTGAACAACCTACTTCACAGTAATTCAAAAATTTTCCTAGACACCTTTTAATCTAGAATTTCTTTTTTATCTTTTATTTTTCTATTTTTCTGCTTTCATCTTTGCTGTTATAAATAACAGTTTCTAATTTAGTCTTATTTTTTAATCCAATAGAAAAAACCTCATTGAATATTGAAGAATACATATTACGCATATGTATACATGGCTAAGAATATGGATGTTATTCATAAGCAATTGTCCTCTGATGGCTTTTTATTTGGTGCTGGGCAAAAATTGAGGAATTCTACCACTTTTTATGGTGATGCAATGTGAGAAAGCGAGTTTGGGACTCAGTATATTTTCTACTATCCTTTGCTACTAAACATATGCAGGATAAATAGTAATAATGGATAGTTTCCTTTACGTGAATCCAGACAATGGGTAAGTTGTCTGATACCAAAGTACAGCTCAAGCTATACAACTTATTTCTAGTGCATTTTAGAAATAAAAATGCCATAGCATTTTCTCAAAAAACTTTTATAACAAACACTGGGTACCACATTTCTGGAGAATGTATGTACAAAAAACTTGCGAGTTAAAAACTTTACAGCTTTTTGACTTGCCTGACATTTTCCCCTCCAAGACTCTCTAGTCTCTCCATTACTACAAAAGAAAAGCAAAATCTTCTTTCCAAGAAAATCTGTATTAACGGTAATGCCTTCTTCAATTCACTTTCCACACAGACACTTAAATCAACTTTTTTTTCCTGAGTAACTGAAATTAATTTAATAAAACATATCATTTTATTTCTCTTCAAATTTCCCATACACAACAACAAAAAGACAATACCAGTATAAAAATACATTAAATTAATATTTCATTTTAGTACCATATACTGGCATTAGCTCTATTAACAGAATCTATCACATTTATTTGACTTAGAGAATCTAAGAGCATCATGACAAAAATGGACTGAAAGCAGAGCCCTAAAATCTACTGTCATGTGTTCTGTCATCCCTATAAAGTTAATGGGCTGGAAAAATGGTCAGTCTTTGGAACCAAAGTTGATATTTAATTGAAAGGAAATGCTTTTTTAATTGTAACTTCTTCAGTTTTATTTTTAAATACTAGCATGAATATGAAAAAGACTCATGGAGGGTAAAATGAGAGTTCATATTTATACAAATTTGAGATGGATAAAAATGATTATTTCCATGTGCCATAAAGGAAATTATATCGAAAGATATATATTTTTTCTTAAAGCTTTATTTTTAATTTTGCTAGAAATAAGAACTTAGAGCAATAAAATGTATGATGACTGAGCAATAAGGCTTAAATTGCTATTCTTAAGAAATAGCAGCATAAGTCCTCTAAATAATCTTAATGATAAATAATAATATATCAATCAGAACTAATATATTAAAATGAAGAAATATGAAATTAGTTCTTCAAAGAATGAATATTCTTATTTTCTGTCCTTGTTTTAACAAATATTATTTTTCTTAGATAAGAAATCTTCAGCAAAGTTGCCTAATATTTGAAGGGCTCTTTTTGCTTAGAACATTTGAATCGGCTTCCTACCCAACAAAATGGCAGCTCACAACTATTCTGGATAGTGCAAATTTTCTATTAAGGCCGTGTACAAAGTCCACAGTAATATAGGAAGCATTTTTTTCCTTTAATTGGTCAGAAATTAAAAAAAAAAAGTTAAAAAATTCCTTGTGGAAGTCTTCGTGTAATTCAGTTATACAGTTACTATGATGTCAAGTACTTGGGCCTTGCTGTGAAGGTGCTTCTGCTCTATACCCTGTAGTATACCATTTGTAAACACATCTTTTTGATGTTTCTGCCAACATCCTGGCAACAAAGCAATGCAATTTCAAATGAGCTAATTAACTTAATTGTTGATGAAGCATGAAACAGTTCATTGACCCTGTTAGCTGCTCCATGACAACATAAGAGTCTCAGCCTGTGAAGTTACTCATCTCCATAAACCTATCTGTAGCTCTCTGTTTAGGTCTCTTGCATTCTGAAATTGTGGGTGGAAAATGTTTCATGAAAGATGCATATTCTCATTTGAAAAAGAACCTCTTAGGAATTAAAAAATATTTTATCACTGTATGAAGAAATTAAGGATATACAAAGTTTTGATTTTAAGTTAGAGAAGTCTTTACAGTCTATCAAACAAACTTAGGGCCATCTATGTTTCTTTATGATTCTCAGGGCAGCAAGTCACAACATGGAAAAAATACAGCTATCTTAAAATTTCAGCTATGATTAACTTTCAGTTTTTTACTCTTAGTAAATAAATACATTAAACATTATTTAAAGTAAGAAATAAAAATTCTGCAATAAAAATAAGCCTTTAAAATGTGTCTTTTGTTTAAATGTGTGTCTCTATAAAACACACACACAGACATGCACACATATGACTTCTCACATAATCTTACTGGAAATTTTTATAGAAAGCTCAAAATTTAAGTGAATCCTACAAACATATCTTTCGATTATTAATGACACTATTATAGTAGTCTACTTTTTATTATTCATTCAAAGACCTTTCGTGAAATTTTCTCATGAAAAGTAAAGATGAAGAGTTAACCTTCTTAGCCTGAGTTTGCTAATCCACTCGTTGAAATACACAGAAAACATACAGAGTGCCTTAGGATGGACCTTTATTTTCTTTCTTCAGCTTTCTTTTGCTTATTTACAGCAAAACTGCCTAAAACTCCCATATAATCCACTCCCTCCACTAAAAAAAAGTAAAAAACCTACTTTAAAAACTGTCCAAAATCTTCACAAATGCTTTCACAGCCTGGCCATTTGCAAACTCCATGGCCGTAGAGAGTGTGGGAGGCTCCAGTCTCCTCATGTGACGAGCTGTAGCAAGAGAACACGACGTCAGATTCATCTCAAAAAGCCATAATCGCTGCAGGCTGCTAGCGCCTGTCAGGTTACGATCAGTGACAAACAGGTCAAAACAGGTCAATTCAGCTCAGAGCAGTCAGAAAAATTTAATCGTTCTATTGAATAGTTCAACTGCCAAGGCTAGATGATGTTCCAATTAGAGGAGAAATAAAGCCAAAGATGACTGTTAATAAAGGATGAAAATCTAAGAGGACTGTATAATATCATATGCTAATCCTGCCACATGACCTTAATGTAACATTTACCTCTAAATAAAAATATATATTCATATGTGGTCAAGTAAAAAAAAAAAAAAACCTGTGTTTTTAAGAAAGTAATAGGAAAATCACCACAAGATTTTTGATATGCTCTTTTAGAGATAATATGGACCTTTAGAATCATTTACATTGTTTAATATTTATGTGTGAATCATATATATTTCTGCTAGTTACAGTTGATCAAAAAATTCTACTTTGGAATGGTATTCATTAGCTATCCCTTTTACAATTAGCCAAGACTTTTGATAAGTGAGTATTGTATCAGATAGATCCTAGAGATATCAACCAACTTCTCAAGTATATAATCATCAAATTACTCTCAATTAAAACAACAGCATGAAAGCATTCAAAAGCACACCATTTTACAATAATGAAATCTAACAAGAAAAAATTTTCATGATACTCCAAGAAAGACCAAAACATCACCAAATTATAGCATTATATTTTAACTGTACTGTATAAATGCATGTTTCTTTGGAAAAATACTTGTTTATGAGAAAAGAGTTTATTGCTGACAGGCAGGTATTCACATTACAGAACATTGTCAATCTACTACACTGAAATATGAATTTTATAACTCTACATCATATGGCATTAAGCCACTCTGTAAAGAAGTCCTATACTTATGTTCCATGTTTTAAAAGGTATTTTTCACTGAGCAATATTTTACCTTATATATTTTATGTAAATCACATTAAAGGATCTGATTAGGTTACCATATGCCTGCATAAATAGAGTTAAATGGATAAAAAGTATATGGGTAACCCTTTTACAAAGGTACTTTTTATACAACCAAAAACACTAAGTTGAAAAAAAAGATCTAATATAATGTACTTAGTGTCGGTAACTGAAATCTAAATTTTTCTTTAGGAATTTTGATGCGAATTTATCCAGGGCATTACCATAAGTTCATTTTAATTATATATTTATAACTCTTCTTTCTTCTGGTTTATGATACCTGTGTTTGCATACTTGTGTATATCTATTCTCTGATTTCTAAGCACATGGTTGTAACATATATTAAGGGGGATATCTATATATGTACATATACATACATATATATATTACGCATCTTTAATTATTTGAAACTCATTCTTAAGTTTTAAAATGGTAAGAAGATTCTCATTTCAGCAATCAAGTTAATCATAGCATCTTTTGACATAATAATTCTACATGCACTTATTATAAAATAACTTTCTTCAGGAAATTCCCCATTCTATCCATCATTCTATCATTCCCCATTCTATCCATCAAACTGCTGGCATTTAAGCTGTTTTTTTTTTTTTCTGATGAAATAATATATAAGATAATTTAAAAGTTTCTACCTATTTAATTTTCTGTCCTACACCTTCTGCCTCTGTTAAGTACAAATCATTATCTTTCATTTTACAAATAGTGAAAGTAAAATTTGGTGATAAGTAACAAAATATATGTCATGAAATTTACCTGTCTCGCCTTGCATTTAGAACTGAAGACTGTCCATTCACTATGGTATGATGGGTTATTGGTGGTGATGCTTTGGAAGTGGTGGAGGAGGTAGTCGAGGAGGAATTGCTAGTAGTGAGGTCTAGCCCTCCATGCTTAATGCCATTGTCTTCCATACTGTGAACTCCAGTCACTTCTTTCCATAACTGCTGAATTTCGGCAGGACTTAAGCCAGCTATAAAATGAAAGGAAGCCCCACTAATATAACAAAGTAAAGTTCATATAATGACCTTAGTATTATTACTGGATTGATGCAAACAACAAAAGTGATGTTACCAGAATAATTAATATATGATGATAAATCAGTTTTACATCACCAGCACTAAATTTTTTTCTCTTTAATAATCATTTATCTGTTAAAGACTACCAATTCAAGACCACTATGAGAAATAATAGTATTGGTGCTAATACCAAGGATCAGTTGAAAAAACACAGCAAGTTCCATTTGAAAATTAAAGTATTGGACTTTCAACAGTATTAAAATTAAAATTATTGGACTTATATTTATTGCTAGTATCAGTGAGGAACTAAAAGGCAAAGACACTTGGAAATAATACATATAAAAAGAAATTAAAAAAAAGAAGGAGGGAAAACACAAGTGTCAGAGGAAAACGGTGAACACTCAAAAGAAAAATACATTTGACAATTATCAAAGTATTTTGATCTTTCCCAGAGAGGCAAAGGAAATAACTGAATTTCATTTTCAGGTCCTAAATAAGCCAATATGTTTACTTAAATGGATCAATTAAGCATATAATATCTAAATTTCTCCTCCATTTTATGACTGACAGAATAAATCAACTACTCATTTTAAACAACTTTCTGGTTCAGATTATGCAAATTTACCTGATTTATGAGAAATGAAAAGAGAAACCTTAGGTTGCTATGCTTATCACAATTTCAAACAGTTTTACCAAAAGCTGTCATTTTGGTGATTCTGGCTCCTCAAGATTTTAAGACATATCCTGAGACTAAAGAAATGATAGGATGGCTCAGATTCTCAAAGTTATTAAAAGTTATTTTTTTCTATGAAAAGAGGATGCGTTAATAAAGAAAGGTATTTCTGTTACAAAGGAAATACTTTCTATATAAAGATCATTAACGACTAATTTAATTCTAGCTTTAACCTAAGATTCTGAAACTTTCATGACTGTGACATTTTGTTGCCTGGCTGCATGTGTTTAGGTGTCTTAACAGCAAAACTCCATGAGCAAATCCTTTTCTGCGGAGCATCAACACACCCTCGGTATCAGAACTTTCACCATCTCGTCTGCTGCCTCTCGGTCACTTCTTGCCTAGACACTGCTATAGCTTCCTGACTGTCTTCCTGTTTTCACTTTGCCTTTGGATCATTTACTTTTCATCTATCAGCCCAAAGTTATCTCTCTAAAAGTAAATTAAACCATGACACTTCCCCAGCAAAGCTTCTAATGGCTTCTGAGAACACTTAGAAGAGGGTAAAAAAAAAACTTACTGCAGCCTATGAGGAGCTGGCACTTATTTTTTATTTTTATGTTACATGCATTTTCCTTATAATTAAAAGAAGTTTGAAATTTATGAGTAAAAGGTTTTGTTTTTCTTTTTTTTCCAATTTTTGTTGGGCTATAGTTGGCTTACAATGTTGTATTAGTTTTTACTGTGAGGCAAAGTGAATCAGTTATACATAGACACTTATCCCGTCTTTTTAAATTTCCTTCCTGTTTAAGTCACCACAGAGTACTGAATAGGGTTCCCTGAGTTAAACAGAATGTTCTCATTAGTTATCTATTTTATACATTGTTTCAATATATGTCCATCCAAATCTCCTGATTGATCCCACCACCTCCTTTTCCCCACTTGGTGTTCATAATTTGTTCTCTACATCTATCTGTGTCTCAATTTCTCTTTCACAAATAAAATAATCTATAGCATTTTTCTAGATTCCACATATATGTGTTAATATATGATATATGTTTTTTTCTTTTTGAGAAAACTTAATTTCACTCTGTATGATAGTCTCTAGGTCCATGCACATCTCTACAAATGACCCAATTTCATTCCTTTTTATGGCTGAGTAATATTCCTTTCTACATAGATACCACATTTTCTTTATCCATTCCTCTGTTGTTGAATATTTAGGTTGCCTCCATGTCCTAGCTGTTTCAAATAATGTGGCAATGAACACTGGGGTGCATGTGTTTTTCTGAATTATGGTTTTCTCTAGGTATATTTCCAGTAATGGGACTGCTGGGTCATATGGTAGTTGTATTTTCAGTATATTATCTGATTGTTATCTATGTCTCTGACCTCATCCATCACTGTCTCCCTCCATTTCATTCTATTACATAAGCCTTCTGCTATTTCTCGAATGCATCAAATATTTGCTCCCTTTCAGGATTTTGCTCCAGCTATTCCCACAACCTAGGCCACTCTCTGGTTGGAAATCTTCTCACAGCTTCTTCCCTCCCTTCATTTAGGTGGCTCAAAGGTCATTCCTGTGAGAGGTCTTTGAACACACTATCAACCACTGCCCCTCCCTACCTGCCTTTTATCAGGACTTATCTACTTTCTTTCATTTACCACCCCTAAGCTATATTATTTGTTTTACAGTCTCCCTCTACCATTTACTAGGAGCAAGGATTTCTTACTTTACTGGCAGACACTCAGTTCCTAAAACATTGCCTAGTATGTGCTCAATCGTTGTTGATTTAATTGATTAAAACAGGTTCATACAGTTCTGAAAGACATCTTAGTTACTATCATACATAAATATTCTGTTAAAGGGCATACTATTGTGGGTTGGCCAAAACCCCCCAAAAATTTGTTAGGGTTTTTCCATAACATTTCCTGGAAAGACCTGAACGAACTTTTTGGCCAACCCAATACTTATGAGTATTGCTTTCCAGTAAGGCAAAAGTCTAAAGAATTATAAATGGTACCATTTGATCCTACCAGATTGAGTGGCTAGTAACATTTTATATTTTGGCTAAAGACATATATTTCTGAGACTATAGTTAAGATGTTAATAATAATTTAGCTTTCAGATTTTATTAATAACTTTGGTAACCTACATATTTACTTACCTTAAAGTAGAATTCCATTATACTATTCATTTGCATTGAAAATTAGTGGTACTACCACGGTATCACAATGATAGGATAATAAACAGAAGGCACGTAAACATTTGATAAATCAGTCCAAATAATGGTCCTTAATTAACATAATATTATATTTTAACAATATTAAATATTTATATTTTAAATAATTAATGTTTGAATATTTTAAGTATTACAGATAAGGGATAGAGAAAAATAATGTCAGAAAGGGATTTCTGTTAGTAAGAATGGCTTCCCAAAGAGTTTACATATTCAAATCACTTGGGGATCCTTTAAAATTTCCAGTGCTTTCACCACAGCACCAACAAATTAAGTCATAATTTCTGAAGTCAGAACACAAGCATCAGTAGTTTTTGAAGCTCTATAGATTACTCCAATTGCAGATAACCTGGGGAGCATTTTTAAAAAGTAAACTATCACACTGCTCATGAGACGTTTTCACATCAACTTGCTTAGTTATTTTCTATGGATACAAAACTATTTTAAAATATGAAACAACTAGCTGATCAACTTTGTGCCATTTTGAAGGTTTCATGAGGTTTTTTTTTAAATGTTTTGATGATTTGCAAGAATTAATTCACTTTTTCAGGCAGTATTATAACAAATTCAGCATTTTATTCTATGAAACAGTACTCCCTAAATGCTGTGAGTCTAAGAGATCTCAGAGATCTGTTGTCTCGATTTAGGAGACCCATGGCTTATGTAAGCAAGTAAAACAGTTCTGAGATGTTTAATAACAGAGATATCTTAGATCTCTTTCTTTAACTCAGTGTTTTTCAAATATGTAAGGAAAAAATAACTCAATAAATTTTTTTCTACAATTACACTAATTTATTTCAGGATCAAATACTAAGTATAGGCTTAGTATTCCAGTGATCTCTAGCCTAGATCTCTTCCTTGAATTGCAGGCTGCTTATCTGACATCTCGCTGTGACCCTAACAGACTCTCCAGTCTTACGTGTTCAAAACTCAGTTATACTCCAACTCACTCCTCTGGCCGATTTCTTTGTCTGATTTATTTAACAGATATATACAGTGCTACTCATATGTCAATCAATTTGCAAAGCCTTCATAAATGATAACTGATGTAACGCCCAACCACTATTACTATCATCGTTACTTTCATTTTAGAGATGAGGACACTGAAGTACAGGAAGATTAATTAACTTGTTCAAGAGCACCCTCATATTTCTAAGGTCACAACTCACATAGCCCCTTCCCAGGACTCCTTCCCTAGCTATCTTGTCTACAAGTTCAATTTCTCCCATCTCATACGGTTGCTTAAGTTTCTCTGATCCTTGCTTTTTCATTTTTCTCCTTAGCAGTTACCACTGTATACTGTATTTATTGTCTGTCTTCTTCACTAAACGGTAAGTTTTATAATGGCAGGGTTTACTATTGGTTATTGTCAAAGATTTATCCCCAGAGCCTATACAAGTGCCTGCAACAAGTGAAAATTCAATGATGCTAGGTTAAAAGATCTGTTCAATTGATCACAAAATTAGGGTACTGGCAAGTACAACCTGGGATCTGGTAATCAGTGGACTAGAGCATCATAGAATAATAATCAACTTAAAATCTTAAGTGAAGATTATTCACTTTCCCTTAAAACGGTATTTCAAGGATGTATACATGCAATAAGTTTAGTCCAGTCGCTCAGTTGTCTCTGATTGTTTGCAACCCCCATGGACTACAGCATGCCAGGCCTCCCTCTCCATCACCAACTCCTGGAGTTTACTCAAACTCGTGTCCATTGAGTCCGTGATGCCACCCAACCATCTCACCCTCTTTCGTCCGCTTCTCCTCCCTCCTTAAATCTTTCCCAGCATCAGGATCTTTTCCAATGAGTTAGCTCTTCTCATCAGGTGGCCAAAGTATTGAAGTTTCAGCTTCAGTATCAGTCCTTCCAATGAATATTCAGGACTCATTTCCTTTAGGATGGAGTGGTTGGATCTCCTTGCAGTCCAAGGGACTCTCAAGAGTCTTCTCCAATACTACAGTTCAAAAGCACCTGTTCTTTGGCGCTCAGTTTTCTTTATAGTCCAACTCTCACACCCATACATGACTACTGGAAAAACCATAGCTTTGACTAGACAGACTTTTGTTGGCAAAGGGATGTCTCTGCTTTTTAATGTGCTGTCTAGGTTGGTCACAACTTTCCTTCCAAGGAGTAAGCATCTTTTAATTTCATGACTGCGGTCACCATCTGCAATGAATTTGGAGCCCCAAAAAATAAATTCTCTCACTGCTTCCCATACTATTTACCATGAAGTGATGAGACCAGATGCCATGATCTTAGTTTTCTGAATGCTGAGTTTTAAGCAAACTTTTTCACTCTCCTCGTTCACTTTTGTCAAGAGCCTCTTTAGTTCTTTGCTTTCTACCATAAGGGTTGTGTCATCTGCATATCTAAGGTTATTGATATTTCTCCTGGCAAAATTGATTCCAGCTTGTGCTTCATCCAGCCCAGCATTTCTCATGATGTACTCTACACATAAGTTAAATAAGCAGGGTGACAATATACAGTTTTGATGTAATCCTTTCCCTATTTGGAACAAGTCAGTTGTTCCATGTCCAGTTCTAACTGTTGCTTCCTGACCTGCATACAGGTTTCTCAAGAGGCAGGTCAGGTGGTCTGGTATTCCCATCTCTTTCAGAATTTTCCAGAGTTTGCTGTGATCCACACAAAGACTTTGGCATAGCCTTAACGCAGAAGTAGATGTTTTTCTGGAACTCTCTTGTTTTTTCGATGATCCAACAGATGTTGGCAATTTGATCTCTGGTTCCTCTGCCTTTTCTAAATCCAGCTTGAACATCGGAAAGTTCACAATTCACATACTGGTGAAGCCTCGCTTGGAGAATTTTGAGCATTACTTTGCTAGAGTGTGAGATGGTACAATTGTGTGGTAGCTTGAGCATACTTTGGCATTGTCTTTCTTTGGGATTGAAATGAAAACTGACCTTTTCCAGTCCTGTGGCCACTGCTGAGCTTTCCAAATTTGCTGGCATATTGAGTGTAGCATGTTCGCAGCATTATCTTTTAGGATTTGAAATAGCTTAACTGGAATTCCGTCACTCCACTAGCTTTGTTCATAGTGATGCTTCCTAAGGCCCACTTGACTAACATTCCAGGATGTCTGGCTCTAGGTAAGTGATCACACCACTGTGATTATCTGGGTATGAAGATGTTTTTTGTACAATTCTTCTAAGTATTCTTGCCACCTCTTCTTAATATCTTCTGCTTCTGTTAGGTCCATACCATTTCTGTCCTTTATTGAGCCCATGTTTGCATGAAATGTTCCCTTGATATCTCTAATTTCTTGAAGAGATCGCTAATCTTTCCCATTCTATTGTCTTCCTCTATTTCTTTGCACTGATCACTGAGGAAGGCTTTTTATCTCTCCTTGCTATTCTTTGGAACTCTGCATTCAAATGTGTATATCTTTCCTTTTCTCCTTTGCCTTTTGCTTCTCTTTTCAAAGCTATTTGTAAGGCCTCCTCAGACAACCATTTTGTCTTTTTGCATTTCTTTTTCTTGAGGATGGTCTTGATCCCTGCCTCCTGTACAATGTCATAAACCTCCGACCATAGTTCATCGAGCACTCTGTCTATCAGATCTAGTCCCTTAAATCTATTTCTCACTTCCACTGTA
This sequence comes from Odocoileus virginianus, assembly GCF_023699985.2. Classification (NCBI taxonomy): domain Eukaryota; kingdom Metazoa; phylum Chordata; class Mammalia; order Artiodactyla; family Cervidae; genus Odocoileus; species Odocoileus virginianus. The sequence goes on along the minus strand of NC_069674.1, from coordinate 61,876,899 downwards.
TAGTCATAAGGGATTTGATTTAGGTCATACCTGAATGGTCTAGCGGTTTTCCCTACTTTCTTCAGTTTAAGTCTGAATTTGGCAATAAGGAGATCAGGATTTGAGCCAGTCAGCTCCCAGTCTTGTTTTTGCTGACTGTATAGAGCTTCTCCATCTTTGGCTGCAAAGAATATAATCAATCTGATTTCAGTATTGACCATCTGGTGATGTCCATGTGTAGAGTCTTCTCTGAGTTGTTGGAAGAGGGTGTTTGCTCTGACCAGTGTGTTCTCTTTACAAAACTCTATTAGCCTTTGCCCTGCTTCATTCTGTACTCCAAGGCCAAATCTGACTGTTAGTCCAGGTATTTCTTGACTTCCTACTTTTGCATTCCAGTCTCCTATAATGAAAAGGACATCATTTTCGGGTGTTAGTTCTAGGAGGTCTTGTAGGTCTTCATAGAACTGTTCAACTTCAACTTCTTCAGCATCACTGGTCGGGGCATAGACTTCAATTACTGTGATGTTGAATGGCTTGCCTTGGAAACGAACAGAGATCATTCTGTCATTTTTGAGATTTCATCCAAAACTCTTGTTTCAGACTCTTTTGTTGACTATGATGGCTACTCCATTTCTTCTAAGGGATTCTTGCCCACCATAGTAGATATAATGGCCATCTGAGTTAAAATCACCCATCCCAGTCCATTTTAGTTTGCTGATTCCTAAAATGTCTATGTTCACTCTTACCATCTCCTGTTTCACCACTTCCAATTTGCCTTGACTCATAGACCTAACACTCCAGGTTCCCATGCACGGTTGCTCTTTACAGCATCGGACTTCACTTCCAACACCCGTCACATCCACAGCTGGGTGTTGTTTTTGCTTTGGCTCTGTCTTTTCATTCTTTCTGGGGTTTTTTCCCCACAGATCTCCAGTAGCATATTGGGCACCTACTGACCTTGGGAGTTCATCTTTCACTCTCCTATCTTTTTGCCTTTTCATACTGTTCACTGGGTTCTCAAGGCAAGAATACTGAAATGGTTTGCCATTCCCTTGTCTGGTGGACCACGTTTTGTCAGAACTCTCCACCATGTCCCGTCGTATTGGGTGGCCCTACATGGCATGGCTCATAGTTTCATTGAGTTAGACAAGGCTGTGGTCCATGTGATACATACAATAGTATATACCAAAGTTTTAAAGTTATGTAATTTAACAATTTCATGCCCACAAAAAAAATTGAGAAACCCTATTTCCTTCTGTATGGTGACTTGGGTTTGTTGCTATTCACTGCCAGGACTACAGAGAAGCATTAAAAGGTTTCTTTTCTCAGGAGTTGAAAGAAAAACAATAATTCCTAATCAAATTCCATATAATACCACAGATAAATCAAGTAATTCTTTATTCCTAGAGTCAGAGTTTGTAGAGTAACTACTAGGTGCCAAGCACTGTGCTAAGAATTAATGAAAATTTGGTGATTCATATCTAGATTCATATCTAGATTATACATCCTTCAGGCACACATAATTTAAAAATTCCAGTGGTTTCACATACTGGTAAAAATTATTAATACATGAGCAGCTCTCTCACACTCAAAAATAAAAATAATTCTTTCCATATCCTTTTATTTTCTACATTCAGTAACAATTTTTAATATTAAGTAATTTTAATATGGCATTATGTAAAAGTCAGTCTACTTGAATTAATTAACTTATTTAATAATGCTCTGCTTATTTTCTAGGGTTATTCAAAACTAAAAATAATAAAAGTATACTTTTATAGAGGTATTGTATTATTCATATGCTATATTGAACCAACCTGATATAAAATAATTTGAATTATTGAATTATTAATTTTTACTTTTCATCTTAAATGTTATAATTTGAAAAACCAGTATACACACATGGGCAAAATAACTGAATTTTAGAGAAGGGTATGCCTTGCAAAGTTAAATTTCCCTACGAGTCCTGACCTCTGGGTCCCCAGAAGTCTCCAGTGGCAACAATTATTGCAGTTGCTGAGCTGTCCCTCAGAGAGTCATGTGTTGATTTATAATTTGCCAAACCTAACATCTTATTGATCTGTATTTGACTAGCGGCTTACTATAACCTGTATGCAAAATGCCCATGTTTAAAATCTATTTTCAATGAGAGGTGTACCAAATAAGCATTTTGTTCAAATGCTGAATTACAGGGAGTAAAACTAGCTATTTTGTTGAAACCGAGAACAAAGGCAAGTATCTCAACCAAAGTAAGGAATTTCTAGGATACAGGAATACATCTGACATAAAAAATGTTCTTGCTATTATTTAACTATTAAAATGTTCATAGTTTGATATTCTCTTACAAAAACAATGATTTCTCATTTTTCTTGATTATGATATCTTAATGTGGCAAAGTTGATATTCTCCTTTAAAGTTTTCCTACAACTCATAAAGAATTGACAAATAGAACTGTTTTAAAAACATATAACCTAAAGAGCATTAAACCCAGTTTAATCTCTATCTTCCTATCTCATTTAAATTTTGACAAAAACTAACTCAATATAGTTTTAATATTTCCCTATGTATTTATTTACCCCTGTTAGCGTTTTTAAAGCCTAATTTTTTTAAGGGCTTCCCTGGTGGCTCAGATGGTAAAGTGTCTGCCTGCAATGCAGGAGACCTGGGTTCTATCCCTGGGTTGGGAAGATCCCCTGGAGAAGGAAATGGCAGCCCACTCCAGTATTCTGGCCTGGAAAATTCTTGCCTGGAAAATCCCATGGACGGTGGAGCCTGGTAGGCTACCGTCCATGGGGTCGCAAAAAGTCAGACACGACTGAGAGACTTCACTTATTATTTTTTGAGTCAATTTTTTAAAACTTAAAAAAATAATTAACTTATTTTTGGTTGTGCTGGGTCTTTGTCGCTGCACTGGCTTTTCTCTAGTTGCAGAAAATGGGGGCTACTCTCTAGTTGCTGTGTGCTAGCTTCCCATTGCAGTGGCTTCTCTTGTTGCAGAGAGCCCAGGCTGTAGGGTGTGGGCTCATTAGTTGCAGCTCCTGTTCTCGAGAGCACAGGCTCACTAGTTGTGGTGCATGGGCTTCGCTGCTCTTCAGTATGTCGGATCTTCCCAGATCAGGGATTGAACCTTTGTCTCCTGCATTAGCAGGCAGATTCTCTACCAATGAGCCACCAGGGAAGTCCCCCTAAGTTAGTTTTTAATGCATAACAGCATTCACAAGTAACTCGCAAAGTTTTAGTCCCACAGTAATAAATTTTCATTCAAACTTTAGCTCACTGATGGAGTTTCCAGGATGTAAAACTCCAAAGATTTCATTAAGTTACAAATAGAAGGTTTATTGGTATGTGAAAGGGAATACTAAGTTGGTAACAATAATTCTTCATGACTTACATTGTTCATAATGCTAGTACTATTACCCTTATTACATATATGTTCTATGTAAGCCCATTATCACAGATTAAGCAAAAAATCAAGGATGCCAGAATGGTGTTGAAGTAGGAATTTGGCTATTTGGAGTTTCACAAGCAGAGCATGAAGTCAAAGCCAAATAGCTGACTTTGACTGAACACATGCCAAAGACGAACTTCAGCAGAGTCCTAACTCAACATAAAAGACATTATTATACTTTATTTCAAAATATATCTTTTTTTAAAATTGTTCGACAGTTCTCTGATTCCAAGCTCATCTAGTTTGACAAAGTGTTAGTTCAAAATTGCACTGGTTGGTTATCCAGAATTCCCTGTTTGGTCTCTCAGATTGGTAATGAAAATGTTTTAGACAGACAGCTATTATAAATTCAAAAATATTTTAAAAGTTGGAATGAAACATGTATGTATATGTGTGTATGTGTATACACACATATGTACACATATATGTATGTGTTTTTGTTGTTTGGTTGCTCAGTCATGTTCATTTCTTTGCATCCTCCTGGATTGTAGCCCACCAGGCTACTCTGTCCATGGGATTTCCCAGGCAAGAATATTGGAGTGGATTGCCATTTTCTTCTCCAGGGTATGTATGTGTATATATATGTAAGTTTCTGGACTAATACTAAATTTGTGAATATGTACTGTGTATTGGGATACACTGACCTCTTTCTTATGTCAAAAATATATATCAAAGTTTAAAGTGCATGTCACAATAATTTCATATTTTTTTAACCTTTTAATTTTTTAATCCTATTTAAGTACCATAGTAAACAAGGGTACTATGTTATGAAGATATGTCACTAAATAATTATTAGTTGACATTTAAAGTACACTATGCATTAAATAGTTTTACAATCAGTAGTTTATTCAAGATGGATTTACAAATCCATCCTTTCTTATTTCACTCCTGGATACCAACAGTCACTCTATATACAAACTTAGAGATCATAATTTAATTGTCTACTTCACATTAAAATCCAGGATTGTAGAAACGGTAGTAATGTTCATGATGACTTTAAATGCTCAGTATTTAAAATGCCTTACTTTAAAATGATAAAATATAACATTGCATCATTTTGCAATATTGAGAAAAATCTCTGTGAATCTCCTTATCAAAATTATAAATTTCTAATTCTATGTACAAATTTTTATACAGTTGAAAAAAGTCATAGCTTTAAAAGTAGTCTGAGCAAGCTGTGTTAAATCATGGGGATAAATATTGCTAGTATAGCATATTTTTAAAACTACAATGAGACTATTATCATTGCATATTAATCCTACTTTGTTTTCATATGGTTATTATTTGTGACTAATTAATCAAACAACCAAAAACCTCATGAAAAGTTAACTGAAAAGCTGATAAAAAATAATTAAAACATTTTTGTTCAAAACAGCCAGTAGCTGAGGCAAAGATTCATCTTTTTTACTTTTACAATTACTTTTTTACTTTCTCCCACTTTAACTTTGAAATTCCAAGAGTGTGCTATGAATTCATGTTCCTTTAGTGTAGCTGGTTTATCTGACACATTCCTTCTGAGTTTGGCTGATGAGTCTCCACAATGGCACTTCCCATATATTTATCTAAACAGTTGAAAACACAGTGATGACTTTCATCTTTTTTTGTTTGGACCTTGAGATTATCGTACTAAGAGAAGTAAACCAGATAGAGAAAGACAAGTATCATATGATATCACTTATATGTGGAATCCAAATGAAAAATGACACAAATGAACTTATATATAAAACAGAAATAACCCCACAGACATAGAAAACAAATTTATGGTTACCAAAGGGGATAGGGGAGGGAGGATAAATTAGGAGTTCAGGATTATACATACACATTACTATACATAAAATAGATAACCAACAAGGACTTACTATATAGCACAGCAAACTACAGTCAATATTTTTTTAATAACCTATGTGAGAAAAGATTCTGAAAAAGAATATATGTGTATATATATATTCTTTCTATACATATTTTTGTGTATATATATATGAATCACTTAACACGTTAAACTATCACAACAGTGTAAGTCAACTCTATTTCAATTAAAAAAATGTTTAAATCCATTTTCTGCTCAAACCAAGATTGCTCAAATATTTTCAGTTTTACTTCTTTTCCCTCAATATCTTCCACTCTGTGTGTTTTATTTCTCATGTGTTTTATGGAGATACAAAAGGAAGAAAAGTAAGTGGTGATCGATCACTTTATATAGTAGAGAAATAGTGAATCATTACATTGTGAAACATCAGGGACTAATTCAGGGTTGTAAGTCAATCTTTTCATGACGTATGTAAGTCAAATCACTATGCTGCATACCTTAAATTTATAAAGTGCTGTATATAAATTATATCTCAATAAAACTGGAAAAAAAAACAAGAAAAACAAAGGAGATAATTCTACAAAAAAAAAAAAAAAGCTCGGGAATAAGAGAAAGCTTTCATTTAAAACCTATTAGAATGGTTATATCATAATGAATTTCCTTGTTCACAAGATATTTGTATGTTTGATTTGAAAGAATGCAGTTCAACAAATACATTTTATATGTTACATTTTGTTTCTATGAGCATTTTAAACATTTTTAAAATGTTTGAATGGTTTTACTCAAATAAAATCATGCTGGTTTATTCCAATTCTCTTTGGAATGACACAGAAAAAATGGTTTTACTGCCTTGTTTTTCTTTCACAATTTAAACTTAATCTCTCTTGATTTCTTCAGAGTGATGCAAGCAGGTGAAACAGAGGCTCTAAAGTCAAATCAAAGAGGAATTCTGGGGAAATTAAGCCACAGAGATAGTAATTTGATAAATAAAGAGAAAAATATCTACCATGGTATTTTTTAACAATGTGCACAAAACAAAAACTTGAATATTTAAAAGGCTCTTTTTTTTTTCTTTTTATTTTTTTATTGAAGGATAATTGCTTCACAGAATTTTGTTGTTTTCTGTCAAACCTCAACATGAATCAGCCTTAGGTATACATATATCCCCTCCCTCTTGACCCTCCCTCCCATCTCCGTCCCCATCCCACCTCTCTAGGTTGATGCAGAGCCCCTGTTTGAGTTTCCTGAGCCAGACAGCAAATCCCACTGGCTATCTATTTGACATGTGGTAATGTACGTTTCCATGTTACTCGCCTAATTATAATTTTTTTGTATACTTAATCATTTTTTATTTTCTTCAGTGTCTCCTATGGAGGCAGAAAAATGCATAGTGAGTATTACTACAAAGTGAGCTCCACTGGAACAAGCATAAATGATTTGAATTAAAGTTCATTTGGATTAAAGCTTATTCCAACAAAATCCTAATGGAAATTAGAATATGCTTTCCATTATATTTATAGATATATGAATTTTACCAGTATTGAGAATTTTAGCACACAAAGAACCATTTTGTTTACTATTCTGTTTTCTTTTTTTACTTAGAACCCTTTCCATTTCCCCAGTTGAGTCCAATAATGAATACATACAGTTGTATATTTGTATGGTATTGTGTTATTGAATTATTAAAGTACATCCAAGTTTTTCTTATTAGAAAAACAAGAATACAATTGACAACTTTTTAAAGCTATAATTCACATTATAGGCAACATCATTTTAAAGAAAGGAGGATCAGTATGGTCCAGGATGTATGAGGAGGTCCCCCAAGCATAACTTGGAATATTCTCTGTAGGAATCCATAAAACCTCCCTTTTAGATGTCGGGATTTTAGTGTGAAGATTAGAAGCATCTATCTTTTTCTTAGCAGTTGTTCACCAAAACTCCTATCAGCTCACTTATGTTAAATAAAGTGTTGTTAGCCTTCTCACTAATCCAATTCCCTGCAGATCTTCAGTATGTATTTAAGAGCTTGAATTGTGCTGTTCTTATACATTTTCTTCTATAAAACAAATAAATACACATTTAATATCTAACAGAGCACTTGAAAGCAGTTTACCACACACTTAAAAAGCAGTGTGTAATAAAAATCTCTGAGTCTCAAGACAAAGAGACATGCAACCATGTTAACAATCATATTTTTTTCAATTTTTATTTTATAAAAGGGTATAGTTGAATTACAAGTTGTCAGTTTCAGGTACTCAGCAAAGTGACTTAGTTATACATATGCTGCTGCTGCTAAGTCGCTTCAGTCGTGTCCGACTCTGCGCAACCCCATAGACGGCAGCCCACCAGACTCGTCTGTCCCTGGGATTCTCCAGGCAAGAACACTGGAGTGGGTTGCCATTTCCTTCTCCAAGTTATACATATACCTGCATCTACTCTTTTTCAGATTCTTTCCCCATATAGATTATTGCAGAGTACGAGCAGAGTTCCCTATGCCATACAGTAGGTTTTTATTGATTATCTATTTTATATATAGTAGTATGTGCAAGTTAATCACATACTCACAACTTCTACTAACTTTGGGTCTTGCTTGTTCTCCTTTGTCCAGCTGCCTTACTTGTAAGATTAGGTTGTTTGAGATTTTTCGTTTCCTAAGGTAAAACTGTGTTGCTGTAAACTTCCTTCTTAGAACTGCTTTTGCTGCCCTGCAAAGGTTTTAAGTCACTGGGTTTTGTTTTCATAACAATCATGTTTCAATAATAAACATGAAGGTCATAAAACATTCCTCAAGGGATGATGCAGACAGGCCACACAGGGACAGAAATGCAAGCTCAGAAATGACATGTGCACCATGTTTGGAATGTACCTTGAGGCAGCGACTGGACTGGGAGTGCTGCCTGGCCAGGTGGGATGGAGATGAGTCCCTGACGCTGAAGGCTCAGCAGATGCTGCTGCTGCTGGAGTTGCTGCATCTGGAGAAGCTGCTGCTGGAAGACAAGCTGCTGGGCTGCCAACTGCTGCTGCTGCTGCTGGTGTCAGAAAACCCAACCCAGTGAACGAAAGGCAGAGTCTGTGCAAACAGTGCTCGCATGGAAAAACACACACTCGTTTCATTGCCCTGGTGCATGTGTGAGTGTCATCCCACCGTCAAAGTTCAAGGGAAGAATGTGAGCGAGTTCTAGATGTTCAGTTGCTTTTCCTTCAAATACTAACACAGCAGCAGAGAGAGAGGGTAGAACAAGGTCTAGAGAAAGTGTGTCACAGTGGTTCAGATGTTTTAAATGGGCTTATTTCAGATGATAATAAATTTATTTATACTCAAAGAATGACACTTGATGGAAACAGTCAACTTCAACAGCACTTTTTATTTTTTTTCCAACTCAGTAAGTTTGATCTGCAGAAGTCCATGACCGTAGTCTCTAGTGATCTATTAGTAAACTGGGATGTAGCCTTCATAGGACAGGCCTGTTAGCTCCCTCTCTTCCTCTTCTCTCTTACTGGAATATATTAAAGGCAGAATTATGTTCAAGGCCCAAAAAAGTGCCCTTATTATAAGGAAAAGTATAAGTTCCAATTTTGTGAGGCATTACAAGACAAACCAGACTCCTTGGACTCAGGAGGGTATGAGAAAGCAGTCACACTTCAGAGAAAGACAAGCTGCTGTGGAAGACCTTTCCTTTTTAGTTTGGGAAAAAGAGAAACTTCTGATGCGCTCACTGGAAAACAGACTGCATAATGGAGCAAGTCATGTGGATTGCCCAAAGCCTCCGGAGAAATAAGGGAGCAATTTCTATTCTGTAGTTGATGGCTGTCTGAAATTCTATTCACAAATCCAAACAGAAACAAAGCCTCAGGGGGTCAAAACTGTTTCCTGTACGTTTGCATAATGGGCAGCTTGAAGACAACAGCTCTGATACCTGCTGATCAATTTAACTACTTCAACATGTTTTGTTTGTATTATGTTTATATTTGATGCAGTTTGCTGACAAGTGCAAGCTAGGCCTGAGAAGTCAGCTTGTCAGTTTGATTTATGAGCATATCAAACTGGAACTTTCTACTCGCCACTCCAAACCTACAGTAGCAGTCATTAATCAGGGGCCTGTGACTTTGAAATCTGTGCCCAACCACTTTCTCCATTTTCCCCCCACAACCCCCAACAACAGGCTCAATTTGCATGCGTGTTCTCTGAGCTGCACCACTGAGAAAAACAAGGTTCCCTCACCAACTCAGATTCTCCGTGCATGCAAGATAACCAGTACTTTGTCCACCGCACAGCTTGCTCTTTGTACACTGTGATTCGTTAGTGAACATTAGACGACAGCAGCATTGGGTTATAACTCTTAAGTCCCATGCTACAAAAAAGGAGAACAGGAGAGTTCCACTGTCACTGCTATTAAGCTCAGTACACATGCATAACAGTGCATCGTGGACAGCAAGAGCCTGGTGATGGGAAGATCAAAGACTGCCCTGGCCTCTCTGTGCCCTTCCCAGCCTCGCGCTCCTCTGAGTGCAGGAGCTGGCCGGATCCTACCTCTTTTGCTTGCTTTCCAGGATGCGGCTGCTGCTGCTGCTGCTGCTGCTGCTGCTGCTGCTGCTGCTGTTGCTGCTGCTGCTGCTGTTGCTGCTGCTGCTGCTGCTGCTGCTGCTGTTGCTGCTGCTGCTGCTACATTTTTTTTTTCCCCAAGCCAGTTCTGAAACTGCAATTCAGAGTCCAAAATATCCTAAATGAAGGGGTATAGAAAAATCTGTATTCTAAAGTGCTAGAGCCAAATGAATAGCCTAGATTATTATATCTGCCATCTACTCTACCATTTATAAGAACCAACTACAGAGTTACAGAAGATCAGGGTGACCAGTTCTTACCAGGAAAAAACTGTAATCCATCAGATGGACAGAAGAACATCAGAGTTAGAAATATAAGTAGTTGATCTGTGGTCACCATCACAGAACATAGCAAAGTAACTAAATCTATAAGAATTCAGCTAAAGCACATTATTTTCTCTATGAAAAATTAAGTCTATGACATAAAGTCCACTTCATATAAACTTGAGGCTCCAATAATATATATACATTAGGAACATCAGTTTTTTTGTTATTTGAAAAAGATAAATCTCATGAGTTGATGGCTCAGCTGCTCAACTTTGTTATAATAAGTAGATACTTCTTTTCCTAAATTCCAAATGAATTTTGAAAAGGAAAATTTGAGATGTTACTTTCTCCATTGTAACAGAAGGTCAGTATCACTTTCATCCTTGTGTGAACTAAAAGGAATATTGGAGGGTTAGGAATTTCAAAAAGAACAATCACCTGGAGGTCTCCCTGCATTTTTGCAGGTAAGTCTACAAAGCCAATGCACCTAAGCATTTAAATGTCAATTTATCTCATGATGAAATGACACTTCTTTCGGCTCTTACTCTAGATGTTAATGACTTTAAAAAGACTAAGGGGTTTAAATTTTCCTAAGCAGTTCTGCAATTACAATGCTACATTTACATTCCAGGATACAGACAAGGCGTCCTTTCCAGCGGAGAAAGAATTTGTCATTTATGCCCACGGCACTGTCAGCGCAGGCGCCAGCGCTCCGGGGTCGGTAGCCCACGTTACCTGCTGCAGCATGACGGCCTGCTGCTGCTGGAGAAGGGCCTGGAGCTGCTGCGGGGACAGGACTTGCTGCTGGAGGATCTGCTGCATCTGCTGAGGGGTGATCACCTGGGGCGTCATCATGGCCACCGACACAGGCACCTTAATGGGGACAGACGCGGGAAGAGCGGGTGTCACCAGACGCCGACCAGCTTCGGAGCCCTCTCGGCATCTCTACCAAACCCTTTCTTAATGATGACCGACCAGGCTTATAGAATTTCTGTTATATTATTTAACTATTGAATAACGGCATTAAGGTACCACAGTATTTAGACACTGGGTTTTCAAAGGCATCAGATATTATCAGATTCCACCTCTTATGTATTATGCTAAGATGTGTTGCTTTGACTAGCATAGTTAGAAATAAATAATAACATGTCAGCTTTCTCAATACTTCATAATAATCTTTATCAATGGCACAGTGCTACAAGTTAAAAACCTTTTGAAATAGTTTACTGGTATGATTAAGATAGATGTAATAATGATTAAACAACTGGAAAAATACACATTTAAATATCTGTTATCAAAGCTAGTAAAAAGAATGTATGTGCAGTGTACTTACTCATAAAATAGAACCACCATCTTCAAATTATATATATATATACATATATATATATGTTATACTTAGTACTAGAAAAATATACACAGTAATATATATTACTACATGAGTACATATAGTAACTAATATAGGATATTTGTTTATTTACCTATACACCCCCAGAAAATAGCTACACATATAGGTCCTCTCAAAGAAAGGATCTTAAATTTAATATTATAGCTTATCCTTTAAGCATTTTCTTATTTCAAGCTAACTAAACTTATACCAGGAAGTCCGGAAATATAAAGATTACTCAATGGCTATTCATTAATTTGAAAAAAAGTTAAGGTATTTTGCTCAAAATGTCCTTTCTACCATTTACTTCCCTTTCAAAAGTTGTGAAAATTAAAGAGCTGAAAAGGATATGAGGAGAGTGAGAAAGAAATAGAACAGAAAAATGAAGCAAGGAAAATGCAAAGTAAGGGAAAAGCAGGGAGAAAGTCTGAGAGAAAGTCTGTGGAGAGACAGGTAAAGGTAAAGGCTGCCAAAAGAGGTGAACAAGGAATCCTCCTGCACAGAAGCCTGAGGTATCCATCTGCTCAACCGGATGGTAGTCACACTCTATGAAGACATTGCTTATACTAATCAGTAATCAGACAACTTGTCAACTTGGCAAGTTTGCAAACTTTGAAAAAGCAATCACTTTCTTTCCTAGAAAAAACGATTCATTTTTACTGTAAATAAAAGCAAGTATTTATATAAACACTGCTTTTGAACAAATTCTTAGAACAACATGTCTTTGAAAAGAGAAAAAAAGAACCATAGACATGGTTCACAAGTTATCCTGAGTCATTTTTAACACAGTTCAAACACTTTGAGTTTGGCACTTTATGTCATAAAGAAAGGAGAAATTAATAATGAAAACAAATTTAGAAGAAAAAAAAAGGAAATTCAGGGTGAATTAACTCCTCTCTCTCTCAAAAGAAGAGAAACACTTATACTTCATATTTCATACTAAAGAAAGAATATTTTCTACTTTGCTATCTTGAAATATGGATTCATTACATATCATTTTGTAACAATAAGGGAAAGGATCATGGAATAACAGAAAGGAACTCAAAAATGATTTTAAAAAATGTTCCTGAATTTTTTAGAACATACTCTCATACCTTTAGATTACTGTACTTGAAAATATCATAAGGCTTTCTGAAATGTATGCTATAAAATTAACTGGGCCAATAGGTGTCGATCTGTTGAAAAATTTAACGGACAGTTTGCTTAATTGTTCTTTGATAAAAAGAAATGGTTAGAAAATAGTTTGGGAAAAAAAAAATCTATATACAAAAAAGCCTTTTGTTCCAGTAATCATTTGCCTCATACTGTCTCCAAATAACAAGGAATCAAACTGAAATGAAAGAACAGAGAAAGAGAAGTTAACTTTTAAAAGGGTTGCCAATTCAGATAAACAGATAAGTCGGTAGCTAGATCACATATACGCAGGCAGTTCGACACATACGTAGATACCTTCTATAAAGTCTATCATGTGATGAGAAGCTTGCCACATCTCTTACCACTTTTGAGCATATGGAACGCTTTCACTTAAATGATATCTGTTTGCAAACAAAAGTACATTATGTGTAACTGATAACAAATGTACTTGGTAATAAAAGTTTTATGAATGCAATAATACAATGCAAGTTTTCAGTCAGGTTTCACCTTATATAAATTATATTACCCTATGTCTTTTGTTCCTAGTCTGACTGATTTGATGTATAAGCAAGGCTTAAACAAGTTTTCTATCTTTGCATTCTTTAGAGATCATTAGCCCTTTCCCTTGGAGAAGGAAATGGCAACCCACTCCAGTGTTCTTCCCTGGAGAATCCCAGGGACGGGGGAGCCCGGTGGGCTGCCGTCTATGGGGTCGCATAGAGTCGGACACGACTGAAGTGACTTAGCAGCAGCAGCAGCAGCCCTTTCACCATGGTTAAATTAACTGTTTAATTCTTAAAATGATTTGTGAGTGTTTTCCTTACATTTAAAAGTTAATGACATAAATAACCATCAAATCAACATTATTCTAAAATCCTATGTATCATACTTATGTGATATTCTGAAAATGTTAAGCATTTTCAGAATGCTTAACTTACTATCTAGGACACTGCCATCTAAAATTGGCAAAATACAGATATAAAGATGGATATGTAGGGGGAAAAAAGGCAACTAACTGAGCATTCTACTTCCATATGAACTAAACACAGGCTGTAATTATATTTATAGGAAAGCACAAGTGCACTTCTGAGGGATTTCTAACATTACAAATAAGCCAGTACTATCACCTGTAAATCCACATTACATAAACTCACCCAAAATAAAACATTTGGGGCTACTAAAAATTAAAAATATTTTATTAAATAGAAAATTCATTTCTCCTACAACAAATGTCAATTGCTCCACTGGCCTTGTTTAGAATATGCAGAATTTCTCCACTTTTAAGTGAAACATTCTAAGTTACACATTTCCTTTATTCTTCCTTTATCACTTTTGTTACTGTTACATTGCATTTTTTTGCTACTGCAAGCTACTTTAGGGATTCACTGACAAAGATGAATAGAGATTAACTGAGTACATAACATTTTTTGAAGATTATGCCACTTTATCAATATTTAAGCAGGTAAAAAGAGCATCAGATTTAAGTCTATGGATAACTTTCATATATAAATATATACCTTTGCAAGTTAAGTGCTAAGCTTAAGGAAATATTTTCCACTAGATATATACTTCTATTCTTGCAAATACTCTAATGAGAGACCATAATTTAGACGTGATAGAGGAGGGGAGGGAGATGTTTATCTCATGTTTTCTGGTGACAAGGCAAATAAAAGTCTGATTAGGTCTAAAAAATACAGTACATTATATAGTACATTATGCACCTACCAAAAGGAACAGCTGGTTTAAAATGAGTGTCCCAGTGAAAACTGTAGTCTATCAATTAAACTCTTCAAGAGTGAAAAAAGGAGACACAGTCAACTCTGGTTGAGACTCTTAATATTTACTATACTGACAGAACTAAAATTCCCACAGTGATGCACAAATAAGGTTTTCATTTACCCTTATTTATTTTCTCATTAGCTGGATTAAGCATAAATGATATGTAGCTCTGTGTACCAAGACATACGGGGTAAAGACAGGGTTATATATTCTGAGATGAAAGAGGGGAAATTATGAAACTTGAAATGAGTCAAAATGGTACAAGCTGAAAGCATTTAGATATTATACTAATATAGATTGCTAATGACTTCACATGTTTTAAGAAATAAATTATGCCTTTACATTAAACTTCTAAATGTACCTCATTGAAAAGGTTAAAATCTTAAGGGACAATGCAAAGATCATGTCTCCCTTCAAATGAAACTTAAGAGTTAGTGTAAGACTTATAAAAATGGATCAAAATATTTTATTTGCTATAATAAGCAAATCCTCATTTTACAATCCAGTTCAGCTGAAACATTTCTGAATGTGTTGCATTTGCATATTGAGCATGTCACTTAATTAAACATCCCAATTATGTATGGGTGATTGGAAAGGTTCTTAGCATAATGTTAGCCAAATTCTTTCTTAACCAAATGTGACCTTGAAAAAATGGCCACAACCTGTGGATGAGACTTACAGTGGGAAACTCTTACTTCCTTGTTAACATGGTCTGCCAAATACTGGTTCATAGATCCCTTTATTCCTCGCCTAAAATTTGAAGACAAATTAAGTCCTGACCTCCAGGCCCCAGTAGTTAAAAAGAAAAAAACAAACAGAACTCTATCAGGATTAACTACTTGTATAATAGATGAAAAACTGGTTCATATGACAGTATCTGCTTCTGTTTTAACAGATTTATTGATAGGAAATATGTGACTGTACATTTTATGATAATTTTATCATAATTTCTGTTTCTGTTCACTTCTTTTTTCTCTATACCATCTGTATCTATAGTTTATTTTAACATAAGAAACTACTGTACTGCATCACCAAACTTGGTCCAAATTCAAGTCCTGGTTACATGTATAATGTCCATCATAATAATAGCCCTTCAAAAGCTTCCTGGTTTTCTGGTATTAGAAAGAACTGACAATGAATTGAGAGGCATTTGTAAGCTTTTCATCAAGTACTGAACAGGAGTATTTAAAGAGATCTAAGATGGACAGTGCACATT